>NC_084851.1:1200000-1500000 GCF_033115175.1 Lepus europaeus | reverse complement strand
TTTAACAGCCATTGTTGGTTTGAAACCCAATGGACTTGACATTAGAGCAAGCCATTTAGTTTTCTCTTTGTATTTCTGTAACTTTATCTGTAAAGAAGAAATAATAACTCATATGTTGGGGTTTTTTTCAGGGTTAACATATATGTGTTAAGCTTTAGTTTGTATAGTGCCTGCCAGAGTGACAAGTTTATGATTTTTTTTGTTATTCTGATAAAAAGTTTCCCAGAATAGTGTCTAGACTCACAGGAACAAAGTGAGGTGTTAGCATTGCCAGCTGGTCTCCTACACTCAGGTTCTACTCCTCCAAAATCTTTCCTCTCCTAGCTGACAAGCTCAGGAGCCCCGTTCTGGTCTGGACCCAAACGCTGTCCACATCCACTTACATTTGATGTCAACAATGTAAGTCTCAACTTCCTGGGATCTCTTTGGGTCAAGGGGAAGTTGGATAGGTAGGAAACAGGCAGATTTCCCCACTGAGAACTGACTTTGTGTGTTTGCCTTCTCACAGACGCTACATCTGGACTATGTGATGGCTGCTGCTAACCTGTTTGCCCAGATGTATGGGCTGATGGGCTCTCAAGACCGACCTGCTGTGGCCACACTCCTGCAGTCTCTACAGGTACCTGAATTCATCCCCAAGTCTGGTGTCAGGATTCATGTTTCTGACCAGGAGCTGCAGAGTGCCAGTGTCTCTCCTGGTGAGTTTTGGCCAGCTGGCCAGGAGTTCCACTCTACTTTCTCCACCTATGTCTCCTCACTAGCCTTACCACTACTTGGCCCTTCTCTGTGACTATAGGCATAGGGTTTACCAACATACCATCTTTTTGGGTGTTACTTCTATTCTGTGTGAAATAAGGATGACTGGTTGCAGGTGTCATTTCTTTTCTTCCTACCACAATAGATGTCAGAAATAGCTGTTCATTATCCCTTTTCTGGTTTTTGTTTGCCTTTGTTCTTTGCTTCTCTATATGATCTGAACGAGTGTTACCTTTTCTTGATCCCTTACCTGCTTTATCTCTTCAATTTCTCCTGTATCCCCATGTAAATATTTACCCCAAACTTTTTGTTTTCTGTTTTCCTCCTTATCCTGTTGTCCTCCGTATGTCTTCTCAAACCTCATTCTCAAATTCCCATCTCCATCTATCTACAATGTGGCTCATGCTATGTGTCTTCCTCTCTGTAGTGTCTTACCCCTGAATGTGTTTCTTCCATTTTACATATCTCACCACTTCAGATCAGTTGCCATATTTTCCTTTATAATTGCCACCTCTTTATGTTCCTCTGTGCACATATTTGTCTGTATCTCTCATGCATGTCTCCCTTCCATGTATTTGTTTTTAACTCGCCTTATGTACGTAACCTATCTCTACTATTCTCCCACTGAATCTTGCCCTTCAAATTTCTTGACATTAATCCGACTTGATGGTTCCCTTCTTTGTTACTGTCTGGAAGTTTTCCTTCCTTCCCTTACTCATTTTCTTTTTCAACTCCAGTCTCATGTTTCCTCCCCTGTATCTCCTCATCTGTGTGTGTTATTCTTCCATACGACCTCGATATCCATGGTTTATCTTTTCTGTCTTCTGTCAAGATCCTATCTGCTCCCTCTTTTTTTAATATGGTCAGAGTCTGATAAGGCTATTACCTGTTTATGATGTGTGTTCAGCAATGCTAAATGTGTTCTTGTACAACAAGACTAAGACTTTTTAATGTTAACTAAAAATTCAAGTCCTGTTACAGTTTCTCCTCATTTTTCCCTTCCTCACTGTCTCAGGCAGCATACCTGTTTTCTGCTTCCACAAGTTATTATTCTAGGAATATAAAAAGTAGAATCATACTATTTTTCTTTTGTGTCTTATTTATTTTATTGCTGTGATGTCTTCAGTAATGCATGGACAGATACAACACCTAGAAGGTTAATGTGTGTTAAAAGTATGTGTCAGAATTTCCTTCCTTTTTAAGACTGAGTCTATTACATGGATTACATTTTGTTGACAGAAATTTGGGTTGCCTCTTGGCTATGCTGGATAGTGCTTCTTCATCATTTATTAATAGCTTTATAATTTTCCTATCGTGCTTCCTACATCTTTGTACCTCTTTCTCTGGGGGAATATTGCCTCCTATTTTTCTTGTCTCACTATTTCCCAAAGTGTCCATGATATGCATGAACACTTTGTGTACCCTGGGCTACTGATTTTACCTCAGAAACAGGCTTAGGATCAGAGGGACTAACCGTGTCTCCTCTTTTCGCGCAGATGACAGCCATCTAGAGGAGCTCAAGGCTGTGCTTCCCAGTCCAGACAAACTCTCCGGGTTCAAGATGTACCCCATCAACTTTGAGAAGGTTGTTGGTGGGGCCCTGATCTGGGTAGGGAAATAGGTTGACAGTGGCTCAGCTCTCAGGCTTTGTCAGCGTTATGGATCTACAACAGGGCCCAGTCATCCTTTGTGGTGTGGAGGTTAGCAGGTAGTTGGAGTGGGAAATATACTTCTCGCATGTAGCTAAGAATCCTTTTCACTCTTATTCTTTCCCCTCTCCCCCCTCCTCCTCATTCACAACAGGATGATGATAGCAACTTTCATATGGATTTCATTGTTGCTGCATCCAACCTCAGAGCAGAGAACTATGATATATCTCCTGCAGACCGTCATAAGGTAATGACAGTCTGATGAATCTTCCATCCCTGTGCAAGCTTACTTAAGTCTAGAATTTGAACTTAGCTTCTTGTGTAGATTTCAGCCTTCTCTAAAAATAACTTCTGTGGCACACTTGATTCACAGAGCAAGCTTATTGCAGGAAAGATCATCCCAGCCATTGCAACAACCACATCAGCTGTAGTTGGCCTTGTGTGTCTGGAGCTGTACAAGGTAGTGCAGGGACACCAACAGCTTGAGTCCTATAAGAACAGCTTCATGAACTTGGCTCTGCCATTCTTCAGCTTCTCTGAGCCCGTTGCCCCACCACGTCACCAGGTGAGAAGGGTGACAGCCTGCCTGTATGGAGATGTCATGTTACGCATTAGTAAACTATGTATATGAGTGAAAAATGTGTGTGTGTGTTTGTATGTGTGTGCAGTCATCTGTATTCCTTATGGCACGTGTAAGTTTCTGTCACTGGGTATCTGCTTTTTGTGTTCCCTTGTTCATTCATTCAGTGTACAAAGTGGGAGCACGACACACATTTTGAAAAAAAAAAACCAGATTGCTAAGGTACTTATAAGAAATTAAAAGGAGGAAAGTAAACGAGATGGAAAATGAGTGAAAGAGGTAACAAGGTCTCAGTCATATGTGGCTATTTGGTCATTATAAGAATTACAGTTACTTAAATTGAGATGTGGCTATCAGACTACTTGGAATAAAGAATTTCAGTGGCTCTGACCTAACATGTCAAGTTGGCTGATAGTGGCCAGGCCATCTGGAATAACAACTATCCTTCCCCTTGTTCTTCGTTTCCAAGTATTATAACCAAGAATGGACTTTATGGGATCGCTTTGATGTACATGGATTACAGCCTAATGGTGAGGAGATGACCCTCAGGCAGTTCCTAGAATACTTCAAGGTAAGGTGCCTTTCTTCTTCATTTCCCCCACCCACGGGGTTGGTAGTTGTATAAACCCAGAATCTTACAGATGGTCGTTCCCCTTCCTCCTTCTCATCCTCTGTAGACAGAGCACAAACTGGAAATAACCATGCTGTCCCAGGGTGTGTCCATGCTCTACTCATTCTTTATGCCTGCCTCCAAGCTGAAGGAACGTCTAGATCAGCCGTGAGTTGGTAGCTGGGGAGGGTGGAGGTGTCCTGCTCAGTGGGATCTTAAATTTCCAGCTGTATCAAGCAATAGTTAACTTTGATCTTGTCTTTGCCTACAATATGTCCCTCTCTTCTGTTTCACCTCCTTAACCTTCTGGTTTTTTTTTTTTGTCTCAGAATGACAGAAATTGTGAGCTGTGTGTCGAAGAGAAAAGTGGGCCACCATGTGCGGGCTCTGGTGCTTGAACTGTGTTGCAACAGTGAAAGTGGCGAGGACATTGAGGTCCCTTATGTACGCTACATCATTCCTTGAGCTTTGATCAGAGAACCTTTTTTTTTTTGCTGCTTTCTACTGTTTGAAATTGGCGTTCATAATAAAAAAGTGATCCAGATGTGATACATTTTTGTTTTGGTAAGGGCCAATACCCTGTTATCTCTGTATTTCCATTTGTTAAAGTAATAATCCAGAGTCCAGCTCCACCCTCACAACATGGAAATTTCTTAAAATTCAAAGATACAGGACAGCCTAAGTACAACTGATTGATGAGTGCGGTATGTTAACTTTAATTTGGCATATTTGCTAAAATAAATGGTGACACCAACAAAGCCATTAACAGGGTTAAATCTGAGGATCTAATCCCTCTTCCCTGTTGATTCTAAGGTAGAGATTGTACACCTGGTTTACCACAATACAAATTATATTTAGAGGTTATCCCACCTCAATCTTTGGTTGTAAGCCATATTCCATATTTCTCATCTGTAACAAAGGGACAACAAGTTGTTAGGAATAAAGTACATTTGTATGTATTACACGTGGATTTACTATTGTAATATGATGTGCCTTTTAAGTCTTTGAAACCTGTGCCTTTGCCATGCAGGTTTCATCCTACCCTCATGGTACTTGATGGGTCGACTCTTAGTGAAACCTGTGTAACCATGGTTTCCTTCTGTAAGGAGGGTGTAAATCTGGTGAAATGTGAAGAGCCAGTACCCTACTTCCCTCAACACCATTTTGTTTTCAGGATCACCAGACTTCCTTCATTCAGGGCAGCATGGAGCTGTGTTAGGATGATCTGTAGCAGCAGGACTCATCACTGGCCTCACAAGAACCCCAATCTTTCCCTTTCATCTTGACAATTCTACAAAATCCTGAAAGAACCAATAGTTTTGACTACTTTCACATTGTTAACCCGCCCAGGTTACCCAAAGTTTCCATTTGTATTCCCATACTTCAGACAGCTTGATCCTCATTTCTAAAATGACGTCTCATTTCTGAACTATAACTGAATCAACAAGCTTGGGGCCAGCTCGATGGCCCCAGCATAATGTGCTTGCCTGTAAATTATATTATTGGTCTTTCATTGACTTTGTATTTCTAGATGTCCTTTTTTTCCCTAAGTGCCGTTTTCCTTACAGCACAGAGATACTGAGTAGGAGTGCTTTAAAAACTTGATTGAGGCAATGATCTAGCAAGGAGAAAGCTTTTCCTACCACAGGTGCTTTTTTAAAAGATTTACTTATTTGAAAGAGTTACAGAGAGGGGTAGAGACAGAGGTAGAGAGAGGTCTTCCATCCACTGGTTCACTCCCCCAGATGGCCACAACAGCCAGAGCTGTACCGATCCAAAGCCAGGAGCCAGGAGCTCCTTCCAGGTCTGCCACGCAGGTAAAGGGCCCCAACAACTTGGGCCTTTGGGCTTTCCCAGGCCAGAGCAGAGAGCTGGATTGGAAGGGGAGCAGCCTGATAGAACCGGTGCCCATATGGGGTGCCAGCACTCCCGGCCAGGGCTTTAACGTGCTGCGCCACACTGCTGGCCCCCCTCGTAGGTGCTTTTGTATACTGAATGCTCTGCAGTACAGATGCTAGCCTCTGCCCACTGAACATACAATGTATGAGGCTTGCATTCAAGTGGCATAATTTCTTTGCTGTAATAGTTTCCAAGTCCAACAAACTCCCATAGCCATGTTTAACATCATCATCTCTGAAATTTAATTTCACGTCAGGCCCAGACACGTGCAAATTTCATTTTCACTCTACTTGCCCTCAGTGATTACTGCTGTTGTCTGCTCTGAAATAATGTTCTGTTATCACTGCTAGATTTTCTGTATTTATCTCTGTATTTTCTGCACACGAGCATGCACCTATATCAGATTGACCCAAGAGAAGCCTGTGGTGGTATTTCATAGCCATCTTGTAGACCCTTAGTACACTGAGCTGGTATGATAGAGCGGGGGGTGTACTGTTAGTCTGGATTCTCTAAAAAGTTGAATCCATACGTATATATGGAAATAAGTATGGATAGATAAGTAGAGAAGATTAAGCCCTGCAGCCTGCAGGGGACAAGCTAGAGAACTAGCACTGATGATATAATTAAAATTTATGAAAGGGCCTAGGAACAAGTGCTATGATGTACGATTGCTGTCTGACAAGAAAGTCTCCCTTACAGAGTGATCAGTTTATGGCCAATCTGATGAATGGTGATACGTGGTAAGTGCGTTTATTCATTTGAGAGATAGAGCTATAGACAGAGGGAGAGACAAGTGAAGTCTTGTGTCCACTGGTTCCCCAAGTGGTTGTGATGACCAGAGCTGAGCTGATCCAAAAACCAGGAACCAGGAGCTTTTTCCAGGTTCCACAGGCAGGTGCAGGGGCCTAAACTCTTGGGACATCCTCCACTGCTTTTCTAGGCCAAACCAGGGAGCTGGATGGAAGAGGAACTGCTGGGATGTGAAGTGGTGCCCGTATAGGATGCAGGCGCTGTAAGTGGAGGTTTAACCTACTATCCGTCAAGGAGAGTACACTCATCTCCTCCAAAACTACATCGTTGTCCAGAAAATAAACAGCTAAGCGTTTGCCAGCATTCCATATCAGAGTAAGATTTAATTCTGCTTCCTGTTGGTCTTGCCTCTGCTTGAGACGCAACTTATAGGAGGCAGCCGCAGAAGGTTCAAGTATTTGAATATAGCAGTTACTCTGAAGGGATTTCTATCTCCTGACTTAGGTTTGGCCCAGCCCAACTGTTGCAGATAGAAAACCTCTAGAGCTTTTAGAGTAACCACTACTATTGAGGGTGTTGCAGGTGAATATGTGGCAGAGAGAGATTATCGCAATTCTTTCTCACATGAAAGAATAATTACCATGTGGACTGTGGCAGAGTCCTTTATCTTCTAATTAGACTTGTCTCTAGCTGACATTAAAATTGTGGTAGAGGCCTTCCCAAGATCAGAAGAAAAGAGTTGGAAACTTTTACATTACATTACGTTAGGGTAGGGGGAAGTGTGATCTCCTGCCCATGAATTAGCTATTTATCTTGAGTTTTCCGCATCGCATTCAGAGGCCACCTTTTGCTGGAACCCTGGTTTGACTATGGGTTCTTACTCTGCCCCTACTCAGGTTGAAGAAGTCAAAGTTCTCACCCTAACCCCTGACAGCAAGCCATCTCCAATTGCTTAGAGATTCGCTGTCCTCTACTCAAACTTTGCTTCTCTTGTCAACATTTTGTCTGGGCTCATATCTCACTGATGCTAGAACACCAATTTGGACTCATCTTCCCAGTTTTCCCACAACATAGTGGTTCTTAGGGTGAGTTTTCCTAGAGTGTACTGTTAATTTTGTGTGTTCTGTAGGTAAAAGTTATGCCAAAATGTCAGACCAGCATTATTCTGGAAAATTGTACTTTGTAGCACACAATTCAAACATGAAAATATAAAACAAAGCCAACAAGAATGCAACATTCAGTTTGCAGCTTAAAAACTGAGAGTTAAAACCTAACCGCAAGCATATTATAGTCGGTTGGTTGGTTGACTTCGCACTGTGCCGATCCGAAGCCAGGAGCTGAGTACTTCCTCCCTGTCTCCCATGTGGGTGCAGGGACCCAGGCACTTGGGCCATCCTCCGCTGCCCTCCCGGGCCACAGCAGAGAGCTGGACTGGCAGAGGAGCAACCGGGACAGAATCTGGCACCCCGACTGGGACTAGAACCCAGGGTGCTGGTGCCGCAGGCGGAGGATCAGCCAAGTGAGCCACGGGGCAGGCCGGTAGAACATGTTTTTACTGAAGTCATGTGAACAATGACATTGCCACAAAACCAAAATAATTAAATTATTTAGTTAGTTAGTTAGTTTTGGAAGAATTAAGTAGGGTGCAAAAGGCAAGCATTTCCATTTCTGTTTTCTTTTTCTTTTCTTTTTTTTCTTTTTGACAGGAAGAGTGGACAGTGAGAGAGAGAGACAGAGAAAAAGGTCTTCCTTTACCATTGGTTCACCCTCCAATGGCCGCAGCGCACCACACTGATCCAAAGGCAGGAGCCAGGTGCTTCTCCTGGTCTCCCATGGGGTGCAGGGCCCAAGCACTTGGGCCACCCTCCACTGCACTCCCGGGCCACAGCAGAGAGCTGGCCTGGAAGAGGGGCAACCGGGACAGGATCGGTGCCCTGACCGGGACTAGAACCCGGTGTGCCGGCGCCGCAAGGCGGAGGATTAGCCTATTGAGCCGTGGCGCCAGCCTCCATTTCTGTTTTCAAAATTATACTTTGCAAAGCACTGAAGGCCATAACAATAGCATAAAAGATCTTTGGAATATACACTGAAATATTCAGGTAAAGAACCAACAATAGTTTAAGTAAATGACTTCATAGAAGCCCATAAATGTCACAGTCTCACGTAGCTATAGTTTTTCTCTTTTTTTTTTAAGAAGGCATTTTTTCAAATGAATACAAATTTCATATGTACAGCTTTTAGGAATATAGTGTTTTTTCCCCCAATTCCCACCCTTCCACCCCCACTCCCATCCCACCCTTGCAGTTCCATTTTTCATTAAGATAAGTTTTTAATTGAGTTTAATATGCAGAAGACCAACACAATACTAAGCAGAGATTTCAACCGTTTGCAACCACACAAATACATAAAGCGCAGTTTGAAGGTGTATTGTTAATTCTCATACTACACCGCATGAATGACAGAGGTCCAACATGCGGGTAACTTCCTGTTGTTGATTTAACAACTGACACTCTTATTTTTGATGTCAGTGACCACTCGAGGCTCTTGACATGAGCTGCCAAGGCTATGGAAGCCTTTTGAGTCCAGAAACTCTGTCAGTATTTAGACAAGGCCGTATACAAACTGGAAGCTCTTCCTTCAGCGAAAGGTACCTCTCTCTTTGATGGCCCCTTGTTTCCACTGGGGTCTCACCCACAGATCTTTCATACAGAACATGAAGCCCGCCCTCTTCCCCGGGCCCTAGTAGGAGTCTCTCTGACTGCACATTTTTGCACACAACACCTCCACTCTTTTCCCCTGCCCGCCATGAATGGACGCTGCCCCTGCCAACCTGAACCCAGAAGTCCATCCTGCTCACCGCGCAACCTAACTTTGATTGGACGACGGAGATGCCAGTTTGGGCTCGGCTCGCCCATGCCTGCCAGTGAGTGGACGGGCGACATGCCAGTCACATAACAAAGCCCACAGAACTTCCGCCCCACTCCCCAACGTCCACACCTGCTTCTCCCTCACTGGACCGGGAACCTGCCCGTCTGCGCCTAGAACCCCACCCCTGAGGCTGACCAATTGCCCGTGATGGGACCGGGAACCTGCCCGTCATTAACTGGACCCCGCCTCCTTAGCTCCTCTGCCTGCCCCTGACTAGAATAGGAACCTGTCTGTGACAAGAACCCCACCCCTCGGCTCTCTTGCCGCCCCTGACGGGACCCGGAGGCTGTCAGTCTGTGACAGGAACACCACCCTCGGCTCTCCTGCCGCCCCTGACTGGACCCGGAACCTGTCTGTCTGTGACAGGAGCCCCACCCCTCGGCGCTCCTGCCGCCCCTGACTGGACCCGGAACCTGTCAGTCTGTGACAGGAGCCCCACCCCTCGGCTCTCCTGCCGCCCCTGACGGGACCCGGAACCTGTCAGTCTGTGACAGGAGCCCCACCCCTCGGCTCTCCTGCCGCCCCTGACGGGCCCGGAACCTGTCAGTCTGTGACAGGAGCCCCACCCCTCGGCTCTCCTGCCGCCCCTGACTGGACCCGGAACCTGTCAGTCTGTGACAGGAGCCCCACCCCAAGGCTCTCCTGCCGCCCTCACTGGACCCGGAACCTGTCAGTCTGTGATAGGAGCCCCACCCCTCGGCTCTCCTGCCGCCCCTGACGGGACCCGGAACCTGTCAGTCTGTGACAGGAGCCCCACCCCTCGGCTTTCTGCCGCCCCTGACGGGACCCGGAACCTGTCAGTCTACCACCAGAATGCCACCCCTCGGCTCTCCTGCCGCCCCTGACGGGACCGGAACCTGTCAGTCTGTGACAGGAGCCCCACTCCAAGGCACTCCTGCCGCCCCTGACGGGACCCGGAACCTGTCAGTCTACCACCAGAACCCCACCCCTCGGCTCTCTTGCCGCCCCTGACGGAATCGGAACCTGTCAGTCTGTGACAGGATCCCCACCCCTCGGCTCTCCTGCCGCCCCTGACGGGACCCGGAACCTGTCAGTCTACCACCAGAACCCCACCCCTCGGCTCTCTTGCCGCCCCTGACGGAATCGGAACCTGTCAGTCCGTGACAGGAGCCCCACCCCTCGGCTCTCGAGCCGCCCCTGACTGGACCCGGAACCTGTCAGTCTGTGACAGGAGCCCCACCCCTCGTCTCTCCTGCCTCCCCTGACTGGACCCGGAACCTGTCAGTCTGTGACAGGAGCCTCACCCCAAGGCTCTCCTGCCGCCCCTGAGAGGACCCGGAACCTCTCATTCTGTGACAAGAACCCCACCCCAAGGCTCTCCTGCCGCCCCTGACAGGACCCGGAACCTGTCAGTCTGTGACAGGAGCCCCACCCCTCGGCTCTCCCGCCGCCCTGACGGGACCGGAACTGTCAGTCTGTGACAAGGACCCCACCCCTCGGCTCTCCTGCCGCCCCTGATGGGACCGGAACCTGTCAGTCTGTGACTGGAGCCCCACCCCTCGGCTCTCCTGCCGCCCTGACTGGACCCGGAACCTGTCAGTCTGTGACAGGAGCCCCACCCCTCGGCTCTCCTGCCGCCCTGACTGGACCCGGAACCTGTCAGTCTGTGACAGGAGCCCCACCCCTCGGCTCTCCAGCCGCCCCTGACTGGACCCGGAACCTGTCAGTCTGTGACTGGAGCCCCACCCCAAGGCTCTCCTGCCGCCCCTGCCCGAGTGCGCCTCCTCCCGTTCTCTGCACTGCCGCTAATGGCGTTTTGCAGCAGGCACTCAGAACGCCACCCCCGCCTCCCCGGTGGCTGCCTGGAAGAGTTGGGCGCCAGTCCACGTTGAGCACCTCGCCTTCTGCGCGGCCCTGACTGACTGATGGATGAGGAGGAACAGTCTGGGCTGTCCAGCTCGTGGTGGGCACGGGCCGGCAGCGTCGCAGAAGACAGGTTCTGGGCTCCTACTGCTCGTTCCTCCTCCCAGACCAGGGCAGGCAGGGCCAAGCTACAGGGCGAGGTTCTGGCGGACGGACAGTGAGCTGCCAGGGACGTGCTGGCGCAGAACCGAAGCTGCCCCGTGCGTCCTGAGCTGGGCATGGGCGGGACGACTGCCGCACTGCGCGCGTGCACGGCACTGCCCGCGGCCCGTCAGGAGCCGGGAGGGGCGTGGCTCGAGGCGCCCAGGCTGGCTGCTGTCTCAGCCAGTCAGGGGCACTGAGGGGCGGGGCCGACGGAGGAGGGCAGGACCTCGCGCAGATTGGCAGGGCCTCTTCCAATCAAGGGCGAGCAGAGGCGCAGAAGAAGGCGGTGCCGTGTGAAGACCGCTTGTCAGGCAGCTCCCTGGTCCCGCCGGGTGCTGGGAAGGGGGCTCCTAGGGGGTTCGGACGTCCTGGGAGCAGATTGGCAGGGCCGCTGTCCAGTGAGGGCACTCAGTGACGAAGGGGCGGCGCGGGGGTGAAGGGGCAAAGACCTGCATCCCAGTCTCTCACAAGGATACAGCAGGTGCACAGGAGCCCTGAGCCCACCCCACCTTCTCCCTCCGGGTCTCTCACAAGGATACACAGGATGATGAGCCCATCCCAGAACATCCACCCAGGTCTTTCTCAAGGATATCACGGGGGCACAGGGGCCTTTACCTGACCCCAGGACCTCCATATGAGTCACTTACAAGCATACAACAGGTGCAGAGCAGCCCTGCTTCACACCATGACCTCCATTCAAGTCTCTCACAAGTATATAACAGGTGCACATGGAGCTGAACCTACTGCTGGACCTCCATCCGGGTCTCCAACAAGGATTTAATAGGTGCACCGATGCCCTTAGCCCTCGCCAGGACCTCCATTTGCGTCTCTCACAAGGATGTAAACAGTTGCACGGGGACTTCAGAAACCCCCAGGAACTCTATTTGGGTCTCTCATTTATATAACAGATGCACAGGAGCCCTGAGCCCACCAGAGGACCTCCATCAAGTCGCTCACAAAGATATAACAGTTGCACAGGTGACCTGAGCCCATCCCAGATGCTTCTTCCTAGTCTTTCACAAGGATATAACAGGTCCACTGGGCCCTTGACCCCCTCCAGGTCCTCCATCCGGGTCATTCACAAGGGTATAATTGGTGCACAGGGGTCCTTAGCCCATCCCAGGACCACCCTCCGGGTCTCTCACAAGGATACAACAGATGCAAAGGCGCCCTAAATCCATCCAAGATCCTCAATCCGGGTCTTCACAAGGATATAACAGTCGCACAGTTACCTTAAACAGCCAAAAGACCGCCATCCGGGTCTCTCACAAGGATATAACAGTCGCACAGGGACCTGAAACAACCGAAAGACCGCCATCCGGGTCTCTCACAAGGATACAACAGGTGCACAGGGATCTGAGAAAGCCCCAGGACCTCCATCTGGGCCTGTCACAAGCATATAGCAGGTGCACAGAGTCTTGAGCCCACCGAAGATGCTCCATCCGGGTCTGTCAGTGGCACTGACCTCACCCAAGATCCTCCATCCATGTCATTCACAAAGATATAACAGTTGCACAGGGGCCTTTACCTGACCTCAGGACCTCCATATGAGTCACTTACAAGCACATAACAGGTGCAGAGCGGCCCTGCTCCACACCATGACCTCCATTCGAGTCTCTCACAAGTATATAACAGGTGCACATGGAGCTGAACCTACCGCTTCACCTCCATCCGGGTCTCCAACAAGGATTTAATAGGTGCACCGATGCCCTTAGCCCTCGCCAGGACCTCCATTTGCGCCTCTCACAAGGATATAACAGTTGCATGGGGGCTTGAGAAACCCCCAGGAACTCTATTCGGGTCTCTCATTTATATAACAGATGCACAGGAGCCCTGAGCCCACCAGAGGACCTCCATCAAGTCGCTCACAAAGATATAACAGTTGCACAGGTGCCCTGAGCCCATCCCAGATGCTTCTTCCTAGTCTTTCACAAGGATATAACAGGTCCACTGGGCCCTTGACCCACTCCAGGTCCTCCATCCGGGTCACTCACAAGAGTATAATTGGTGCACAGGGGTCCTTAGCCCATCCCAGGACCACCCTCCGGGTCTCTCACAAGGATACAACAGGTGCACAGGGGCCCTGAGCCCACTCCAGGACCGCCATCCGGGTCTCTCACAAGGATACAACAGATGCAAAGGCGCCCTAAATCCATCCAAGATCCTCAATCCGGGTCTTTCACAAGGATATAACAGTCGCACAGTTACCTTAAACAGCCAAAAGACCGCCATCCGGGTCTCTCACAAGGATATAACAGTTGCACAGGGGCCCTTATCCAACCACAATACCTCAATGTATTCACTCAGAACGATATAACAGATGCAAAGGGGCCCTGAACACACCTGAGGACCTCCATCTGGGTCTCTAGGAAGGATATAACAGGTGCACATGGACTTGTGAAAACCCCAGGTCCTGAATCCGTGTCTCTCACCAGGTTATAACAGGTGCACAAGTGCCCTGAGCCCACCCCAGTACCTGCATAAAGGTCTCTTAAAAGGAAATAACAGGTGCCCGGGGACCTGAGAAACCCGCAAGAACTCCATCCAGGTCTCTCACAAGGATATAACAGTTGCATAGGGGCCCTGAGAAACCCCCAGGATCTCCATCCTGGTATCTCACACGAATATAACAGGTGCACAGGGACATGAGCCCTTCCCAGAATATCCAACTGGGTCTCTCACAAGGATATAACATCCTGAGCCCATCCCATGTCCTCCATCCGGGTCTCTCACACAGATATAACAGGTGCACAGGTTCCATGAGAAACCCCCAGGACCTCCATCTATGTCTCTCACAAGGAAGTAACAGGTACATAGGGAAATGAGCCTTTCCCGGGACATCCATCCTCCATCCAGGTCTCTCATAAGGATAGATTGTGTGCACAGCTGCCCTGTAAACCATTCTTCCTGGGATTGGCTCTCTTTTTTATGCTTCAACAGCCCTTCATGCACCTTTTCTATGTGTTCCCGGACCACTCCTGTATAGTCAGTATAAAAAAACATTCCTCCATCCTCAAAGTATATGTGGGCTTTAAGGCTTTAGGAGTTATGAGGCCCAGAGCTATTTATTTATTTTACGTGGGGTACATTTAAGAGAGGTGTGAACCTCCTTGGGAAGGCACCCTGTTGACTTCCATTACCTAGCTGGCCTGGGAGGATAGCTGGGCAGGTAAAGGCAGGTGGCATCTCTAACAGGAAATGTACAGTTCTGTCTGCAGTGTTGCTGACCCTGTTTTGCCATCCCCTCTGCAACAGTGGTTACTTTGGAAGCTGGGCCGAGTGAAGTTTTTTAGCTAACAGCCAATAAGATCTGTGGGTCTGACCTGGGTGTCCTTCGACTCCAGGGCAGTTCCACTTCCAGAGAGGCAACTCTTGGCTGGCAGAGCTGACTTCTGTGGAAGCCCTGAATTTTCATGTCAAACCAATGCAGTGGACTGGCTGTTGGGTCTCCTTGATGACAGATCACTGTACAGAGCAGCCTTTAATAGGCCTGCCACCCATCTTCACATTTCTGATGTCTAGCTTTCTTTTCCTCCTGGTTTTTGTTAAGGCAGACCAGAGGATGTAAGCAAAGGGGATGCTCAAGTCCCACCTCTAATCTTTGTGGCTTAAACTAGAAGTTACAGTCACAGGCCTGTCCTGATAGTTTTCATTTTGAGGCAGACAATGCCCGTGAGGAAAGTTATGCCCTCACTTTAAAACTTTTTTCTTGTTTGGTCTGAAAAGTGAGGTTTTGTCTGTTTACTGTGCCCATGGCTAAGTAAGCCTGTGAGGTAGGAAGTCAGATATGAGCTTATGTGTGTGTGACAGGTCTATGTCCATCATATGCATCTACATCTCAAAGTCATCCCGATAATGTTTCAGGGGCAGCCTGGCCTTCGCATCCTGCCCTGCCCTTTCCTACCTGCTAACCTGCCAGGTGGGGGTCCCCACCCCTCCTGCCTGACAAATCTTCCACAATCTCCCAGATGCAGTCCGGTATCTGCATTTCAAACACCCTGTCCCGGAACCCCATTCTCTAGGCGGTCCTGCTCACCCTTCCTCTGAACCCAGGATGGCACCAGCTAGGCTTCCTCCTGTCTGATACCTTCAAGGGAAAACTCAGATAGGAGCTTCTTAATATTTACAGCCATAAAATCCTTTGCTTCAGGAGGAGATGTGTGAAGACAGAGACCAATCTCCTTAAATACCTCCAGCCTCAAACGGACTGCGAGCTCGGCTCTCTGCCTCTCTGCTGAGCCGCCCTCCTGGCCTGGTCAGCTGTAATCTCTCCACTCAGCCATGGAACCTCACTCCTTCCCCTCACCTGAGCGACTGCACTCTCTCAGGTCCTCTCTGGAGAGGTGCCCATCCGTTCTTACGGATGTCCCTTTCCTAATAAACTTTGTTTCTTTACTTTCCATTACTCTGTCTCATGCCTGAATTCTTCCTTGTGTAAAGACAAGAACCCTGCCATTCTCTGGTAACAAGCCTAGCTGTGAAATTATAATTTAAACTCTCCTTTTGGCTATATTATTATTACAGAAATGTTAGTCATTTTATAAGATCTAAAAATCAAACTATACATGCACAAGTTTTTCAGAATAGTTATTCTCCCATCTTAAAGAGAATAGAGAAATGAGGCCGGTGCCGTGGCTCAACAGGCTAACCCTCCGCCTTGCGGCACCGGACACCGGGTTCTAGTCCCGGTCGGGGCGCCGGAGTCTATCCCAGTTGCCCCTCTTCCAGGCCAGCTCTCTGCTATGGCCAGGGAGTGCAGTGGAGGATGGCCCAAGTCCTTGGGCCCTGCACCCGCATGGGAGACCAGGAGAAGCACCTGGCTCCTGGCTTCAGATCAGCGAGTTGCGCCGGCCACAGTGGCCATTGGAGGGTGAACCAGCAGCAAAAAGGAAGACCTTTCTCTCTGTCTCTCTCTCTCACTATCCACTCTGCCTGTCAAAAAAAAAAAAAAAAAGAGAGAGAGAGAATAGAGAAATGAGGGAGCAAGTCCCAGATTGTTTGCTGACAATAGCAATATTAAATGAAAACTTAGCAAGTGATTTTAACCATCAGATAACAATTTAGGGAAACATTTACCAGGGGTCCAATACCTTCTATAGATTTTAAGAATACATGTTTCTGGAAACAATTTTTAAACATTTAACATGGTGTAACTAGTCTAATCAGCAAACTCAAGTACAAACATATAAAAACAATGTTACTTTCTTTTAACCAACAGATTTAAAGCATCTGATACACAGATTCAGGTCACATGCATCAAAATATATCTTCGATTAACTTTGGCAGTTTAACTTTATGAACAATCTTTTATCCATAGGCCATTTAAAATAAAGCTCTTAACAAATTTTCCCATGTAGACATACAATATTTATACACACATAATATAACACACAAGATGGAACAATAAAGCAGTTTTAGTATTAACCTTTAAAAAAACTTTAACTCCTTTTTGTAAATTACCAATTGATTTGAATTACTTTCTGCTCTTAGTAACCTCAGCTAACCATACCTTTTCTCAGCTGGTACCTGTAATACATTATTGGCGTTATCTGTTTACAGAGCCATCCCAAAGTACTGAATACAATAGAAGTGGCTGGAAAAAGTCCATCAGAACCTATACAAAACTGGGGATGACAAAGGACTTTAAATAGCCATGTTTAAACTTATTATAAACTCAACAAGAAGCACTTGCTTATTTTACACAGCATTTTGAAAGCAGGTGTGGGATTTTACAAAGCATTTAACCCTTTTATGTCTTTAGGGCCCCTTTCTTGAGATAACCATTATGTGTACAAATACAAGATTATTAGACTTTTTAACTTTTAGACATTCTTAGTAGTAGTATTTAATATTATTAAAACTTAAAATTTATCACCACTTTACATCTTGACAGTACTTTTAACATGATGACATAATATAGACCAAACTTGATCATTGTTACAAGGTGATTATTTAAATACCTGAAAAAAGCACATATTTAAATAACCCATAGCCCTTGGCTGGCACTAGGCTAATCCTCTGCCTGCAGCGCCGGCACCCCGGGTTCTAGTCCTGGTTGTGGCACCGGCTTCTGTCCCAGTTACTCCTCTTCCAGTCCAGCTCTCTGCTGTGGCCTGGGAGTGCAGTGGAGGATGGCCCAAGTGCTTTGGCCCTGCACCCCATGGGAGACCAAGAGAAGCACCTGGCTCCTGGCTTCGGATCAGCATGGTGCACTGGCTGCAGTGGCCATTGGGGGGTGAACCAACGGAAAAGGAAAACCGTTCTCTCTGTCTCTCTCTATCGACTCTGCCTGTCAAAAAAAAAAAAAGAAATTTGACAATAAAAGTCTAAATAACCCATAGCTCTTAATAAAAACTTAGCTGTTTTTAAACAATTAGATTTTAACAGAGACATCAAGAGAACATAATAGATTACTTTAACTCATTGCTTTAACAGAGGATCAGATTTTGATTTTATGTCAAAGAAAATAGATTAATAGTTTCATAACCAAAAATTTCTTTTTTTTTCATAATGTTCTGTGACTTCCTCATACCTTCTGTAACTTACTCAAAACTTTCTTTCCCATTCTAGTCTAGAGTAAACTAGCCATTACGATAAACAATTTTCACAAACCATGTCCTTCCTCTATGTAAATCTCTTTTCTTTTTTTACACACCCTCTTTAAGTTACTTGAAACATTCTATCATTTCCATTCCAGTCTATAGTAAACTAGCCATCAGGATGAAGCTGTTCTTACAAACTATGTCCTTTCTTTAAAAAAAACCTTTTTCCTGCTTAACCTTTCTTACCATGTGCATATTTTTACTTGTTATGTTTCCCATCTGCCAATTTTTGATTTACATTTTGAAATAACCTGTTAAAATCTCCAAATTAGGACAACTTTCTAGGCAAGGCAACACATCTAATTTCAGCCTTAATCTCCCAATAGTAGTAGGCACTTCATACCTGGGTGAAATCTTAATCAGCAAAACCCTGGTGCCTTCTCTGGCTTCCTCTGTTCTGGTGTGGAAGGACTCCACCCAGCCTGAGTCCTACAAAGAGTAACAACAGGTATCCTTAGCCTCTGCTGGGTAGTAACTTAGCAAAGTCTATCTCTAGGCCTCCAAACAGGCTTCCTTCTGTGTTGCCATTGATTTCTCAACAATGTTGCAGTGGGTTCCTTTCTGAGAGCAGCAGCGTGGTGGGGGCACGAGGCGCGGTCACCACACAGACTCCGGGAGTCGGGTGAAAGCAGGCTTGAGGCGAGCAGCCCGCAGACTTGTTTATTACAGTTAGTACAACAGCTTATATAGCCAAGACCAGCCGATCTGGTCAAGGAACGGTCTATGCCCCAACCAATCACAGCCTGTTGCCAGGCAGTTTCCAAAGCCATCCAATCACAGCCTGTTGCCAGTCAGGCTCTTGTTGCCAGGCAGTTTCTGAAACCATCCAATCATGGCCTGCCGTCAGTCAGGCTCTGTTGTCATGTGGTTTCCGAAGCCATCCAATCACGGCCTGTTGCCAGGCAGTTTCTGTTGTCAGCGGCCATCTTAGCATGACCTTTTCACCTCAGTGGCCATCTTGGCATGAACTTTTCACCTCAGCAGCCATCTTGATATGACCTTTTCACCTCATTCCACCACAGTTCTGTTCTTCATATTCCTGGTGGCTGTGAGGGCCACTGTTTGGCATTGCAGCAGTTAGAGGCTACTATCATTATGGCTAAATGGTTACCCACCGTGTTCCATCCGCTAAAAATTTGTTGTCTTATCAAAAAGAGATGTTACAAATATTTAATGAAACCCGAATCACTAATTTCAGAGTAATGCAAAATGTTAGCGCCTTTGTTAATTGGACTGTGTGTGCCTCAACATGTCTGTTTAATAAGTAACAGTGCCTCAGATCTCCATGCCATGGGATTGTCTAGCCAGTTCTCAGGCTGTCTGCAGCAGCTTGAGTTGTTGTATTGAAATGGTACTGTTTTTTTATGTCCCTGACATTGGTGCCCAAGAAGCTAATTCCCCCTCAGATATGTTTCAATTTATCCTTAAAATGCCTTAAATATTATTGTGTTTGCTAAATGTATACTTGTATAAAAAATTTGTATTGCATTCTTATAATGTGTTAATTATGTCTACCTCTCAATACAACCCTAGGGCCAAATGTAAGGACAGATTTTTGGGATGGAGAGGCTTGTATCTAGGTTCGGCTCTGGTAGACAAGTAACTTTGCTGCCGGATGACCTTCTCCTGCTCCTTGGGAGCCTGGCCAGTTCCCGGGGAGGGGGATAAAGGAATGTTTCTGATAAACAGGTGGGCATGCTTCGTGTCTCGGCTCTCTGGCCAAGATCCGAGACGGGACGCACTGCTTGCCTAAAATCTTAGCCATCCTTGTCCTTGGGGCTTTAGAGGGAGCCAGAACAAGCCTCTGCTGCTGCTGCTTCATCCCAGGGGAACACACAGTCAAGCTAAATGTTAAACATGCCTGTAATGATGACTGATAATGTCTGATTCTCAGTATGGATTCTTTTCCGGTGCTTTGTAAAGATTGCCTAGTGATGCCCACAGCACTATAAATTCTGCTAAACGTAAGTACAATGTAAACATGACTCAATTGGCTACTGTGGCTGAGGTGTTCTGTAACAGTCCCTTTGATAAGGGATTAACAAAATGGATTCACTTAAAAACAGGACATTCAGGACCTGCCGCTCTGCAGGGACATGTACAAAAATTGCCCAAAAGTCAAAAATCAAAATAAGGCTCCTCCTGGGATTTCCCCCCGGTGCTAAAGGGAAAGTCATTGGGCCAATTAATGTCACCCCAAAACTGATAAAAAAAAGGTAATTCACTAAAAAACAGAGTTCGGGAAAACTGGAAGTGGGGCCAGCCTCAGGCCCTCCCTACAGGGATCAGTGGACTCTCTTGCTATAATATCATTATAGCAATGGAGCCATGTTTATTGCAACATTATGTTAATCTATGCTCCTTTACTGTCTTTCCTCTAAATAATTTTAGTGTGCACTACAAGGCTTGCAGCGTATTTCTTGCAGATTAAACTAAAAGTAACTAAGTCTGTGCATAGCAGACAGCAGAAAAATAATTTGCTGTCACAAATTGGCAAAGTTGGCAGAATCTGCAGGTATACAAAGCAATGCCTTTCATTAAAAAGAAAACTGAAGTTGCATATGTAGCCTGTGATGTTCCTGGCTGGAAAGACCCTCAGTTGGCTTCTTTGGCAAAAAAAAAAAAGGGCTCTCTGCTCAGGATTGAGTAAAAATTAAAATGACAAGTTACGGAGTGCACAGCCTCCACAAGTTATTGAGGTTTGCAATCGGTGCCAGTAAAAAAGGGAAATAAACTATAGGCTTTGGGGAGGTGAGGATGGATTTTGTTATCTGCATACTGATGCATGTGTAAGCAATTTTAAAAAAAGGGGTACTAAATAAATATAAATTTAAAAATGCTGCCCTTTGGAGTCAAACTGCTAGGTGGTAATAAAAAATTATCTAATTTGGCATGTTAAGAAATCAGGTAAAACCTGGAAAATGACTGTGGATTACAGAAGGTTTGAGTAAGTTACAAAAGGTTTGAGTAAGTTACAGAAGGTGTGAGAAAGTTACAAAATGTTATAAAAAGAAGACATTTTCAGTTATAAAACTATTAGTCTATTTTCTTTGACATAAAATCAAAATCTGATCCTCTGTTAAAGCAATGAGTTAAAGTAATCTATTATGTTCAAGTCTTGATGTCTCTGTTAAATTCTAACTGTTTAAAAATAGCTGTGAAAAGAGCAATGGTGAAATGGAGGGATCCTAACACCAATCAATGGAATGGACCTGATCTGGTACTGGAATGGGACATGGGCTCCTAAGGGATGGGTTTTTCTATGCAGTCAATATGCCTTTACATCATTAGCCTCTGATAACTTCCGCAATTTCTCCCTGGGCCATGTGGCCCCGATGCTGACATCTGTATTTACAGCAGTGGATAGAGTGCATCAGCGGCATGCTTCACCTGAAGACTGTGAAGATGGCAACGTCATCCTAATAGGAGAGGACACTGCCCTTGCCGTGGCTGTATCAGTAGTAAGTGTTCCTGGACTGGCCTTTGGAAATAACCGTGGACTGCGAAGGCTTGCATGTTTAGTGACCAAAACAATCTTACTGCTACTGGACTGTGCAATATAGCCAAAGAATTGGTTCAAGTTTGCTACCAAACCTCCTTTGTAATCAAAAATAATTGATATTTGGCTGTATGTTTATTCTCTCACCTAATGTCAGGCTGGAATGGTACTCAAAGACGGGTAAGACACTCAGCATCCTGTACAAACCTAAGACAGGGCTCTAGGCCAAGCTGCCAGAGTTACCGATGACGGGTAGGGACAGGAATGACTGAGGGCAACCTAAGACAGAGGCCATTCTCAATTAAAGAAAAAGGGGGAATTGCAAAGGGAGTTCTGACTCAAAAACTGGGGCCCTGGGAAAGGCCGGTGGCCTATTTTTCAAAGAAGCTGGACAATGTTGCTTCTGGATGGCCACCATGCCTGCGCATGATAGCGGCGGTGGTCGACGGGAAGGCCGTTGTCTGGGCCTCTGCCTTGCCACCAGGCACTTCAGCACAAAAAGCTGAGTTGGTCGCATTAACTCAGGCCCTAAAATAGGCAAAAGGAAAGAGGGTAAACATTTATACAGACAGTCGGTACGCCTTTGCCACGGCACATGTGCATGGTGAAATATATAAAAGAAGGGGACTGTTGACTTCCGGAGGCAGAGAAATAAAAAATAAACAGGAAATCTTAGACCTCCTACAGGCCCTCTTCCTGCCAAAGAAGGTGAGCATCATGCATTGCCCAGGTCACTAGAGAGGAAAGGACCCGGTGGCACAGGGTAACCAGATGGCGGACGAGGTGGCCAGGACTAGCGCCCTGGGTAGCAGCATGTTGACTATCGACACTCAGGATTCCCCCAGCCAGGGACAGGGATGGACTTATACAGAACAGGATGTGGCAGCCTTGCTGGACAGGGAGGAGACTTCTCATTTTTTAGTGGAACTGGATACAGTGGTAAAACAAACTATAGAGGCCTGCATCCCATGCGCCAAGGTGAATCCCAGATGTTCTAAAATACCTGAAGGAGTAAGAATACGGGGAGCTAGGCCTGGAGTCAATTGGGAGGTAGATTTTACCGAGGTCCACCCAAGCAAATATGGAATTAAGTACCTTCTAGTGTTCATAGACACCTTTTCCGGTTGGCCTGAAGCATTCCCAGTGAAGAAGGAGACGGCACAAGTCGTGGTTAAGAAACTATTAGAAGAAATCTTCCCGTGGTTCGGCCTACCTAAGGTATTGGGGTCAGACAACAGGCCCGCCTTCGTCTCCCGGGTAAGTCAGTTGTGGCCAAGGTGCTGGGGATTGATTGGAAATTGCATTGTGCGTATAGACCCCAGAGTTCAGGCCAGGTAGAACGTATGAACAGGACAATTAAAGAGACCTTGACTAAATTAATAGTGGAGACTGGCACTAGAGACTGGGTCGAACTGCTGCCGATGGCTTTGTTTAGGGCCCGTAACACACCTTCTGTATGTGGACTAACACCCTATGAAATATTGTATGGAGGTCCCCCACCTGCGGCGGATCTGTTGGGACCCAGTATTGACTCTTTTGCAACTTCCCCTGCCCTGCAGACTCGCTTCCGTGCCTTGCAGCTGATTCACAAGCACATAGGGAAGCAGCTGACTGCCGCATATCAGTCCAAGTGTCCGGTGCTTCCGCACGCGTTCCAGATCGGGGACGCCGTCTACGTCCGCAGGCATCAGACCAGGACTCTTGAGCCGCGCTGGAAAGGACCTTATACGGTACTGCTGACTACACCAACGGTGGTAAAGGTGGACAGAATCGCCGCCTGGATCCATGTGTCACACGTCAAGAAGGCAGTAACCGGGCGGAATCAAGAGACCGACAGCCCTGCCAACGAGCCGGCACCAGAATGGAGACTACAACGCACTCAAAACCCCCTCAAGATAAGACTCTTAAAGTCTGTCTAGCCTTACTGTATATAACCCTGTTACCTTGTAATCTGCCCCATAACCCCAGTAACCCGCACATGCCTCAAACCCTAACTTGGAAGGTAATATCAGCCACTGGGGACGAGGTATGGAACATTAGCACCACGGCCCCGCTTGGCTCCTGGTGGCCTTCCCTACACCCTGATGTGTGCCAACTGGCTGTGGGATTGGATACCTGGGATTTGCCTGACCTAGATTCCCCAAGTACAATTCCCTTAGACAACCGTCAACCGAGCGGAGACTATCCCCGCTACTATCTGGGGGATTTCTATGGGTGTAGGGACAGACAAAGACGGTGTTTCCTTCGTCAGGAGGAATTCTATGTATGTCCTAAAGATGGTCGTAACCAAGCCCAGATCAGACAATGCGGGGGGGCGGAGTCCCTCTACTGTAGTAGTTGGGGCTGTGAAACCACTGGGTCTGCCTATTGAAAGCCCTCTTCTAGTTGGGATTGGATTACCGTACACCGTAATTTCACTCCTGAAGGATGGGACAAATGCTTTACCTCTAGGTTGTCCCAGACTGGCTGCGCTAACACTCCCCTCTGCAACCCCCTTAACATTTCCTTCACGGCTAAGGGTTGTGCCCAGGAGACGGTCACTCAATGGATAAAAGGCAGGACCTGGGGATTGAGATACTATGTTACTAGGTATGATTTCAGACTCTGGTTCACTATAAAACTTCAAGTCAAACCGGCAAGCCCAGTCAGCGTGGGTCCGAACCAAGAACTAAGGCCAGCTTCCAGACCAGCAGCCAAGTTACCAGTTGCAGTTTCCCCTACTGGGGTGCCTCGGGAAACTGAAACGATATACGAGGCTGGTATGGGAAGACCGGGACGGTCCAGTTTCGACAGAATATATGACCTAGTACAAGGGGCGTGGCATGCACTAAATAATACCAACCCCAAATTGACTGAGTCTTGCTGGTTATGTATGGCAACCAGTCCCCCTTATTATGAAGGGTTTGCCACGAATGCCACCTATAACTGGTCCAGCTCCCATAACCGTCCTCAGAAGTGCCTCCTTAAACCCACCCTAACCTTGTCCGAGGTCTCGGGGAACGGCACTGGTGCTTGTGTAGGAAACCCACCTGACTCCCATCGGCACCTTTGTGCCACAACCAATGGAACCAAACTCGGCCCAAACCAATACTTAGTACTGCCTGACGGGTTGTGGTGGGCATGTGCCCAGGGACTCACCCCTTGTGTATCGACCCATGTCCTTAGCCAGACCAACGATTTCTGTGTCGTGGTCCAGGTGCTCCCTAAGGTAAGATACCACCCCCCTGAAAAAATAGAAGACCATCTAGACCCTACCCTGACTTGGCATCGCAGGGAGGTAGTGACGGCGGTAACATTGGGAGTATTGCTTACTGCCGGGGTAGCGGCTGGAGTAGGCACGGGGACCACGGCACTCGTTCAGGGAAATGCTAGGATAACTGCCCTTCAGGAGGCTGTAGACCAGGACATTTGAGATTTGCAAAAAAGTGTTTTAGACCTACAAGCGTCCCTTACTTCTCTGTCGGAGGTGGCTCTGCAAAATAGAAGGGGCTTAGATCTGCTGTTCATGAAGGAGGGGGGCTTGTGTGCGGCTTTAGGGGAAGAGTGCTGCTTTTACGTTGACCATTCCGGAGTAGTTAAGGACACCATAAAAAAAACTGGAGGAGAGGCTCAACCAGAGGAGAAGGGAACGGGATGCAGCCCAAGGCTGGTTTAAAGGATGGTATAACAAATCCCCTTGGCTGACTACTTTACTCTCCACTATTGCAGGCCCCTTAATCATACTTCTGATAATCCTGACTTTTGGGCCCTGCATTCTCAACAGGCTCCTGCAATTCATCCGAGATAGATTGTCCTTTACTCAAGCCCTAATTTTAACCCAACAGTACCAGAGCCTAAAAACAGAAGATTCGACGGAGACAGGTTATAAAACTACGAGTGTCCCCTAAATTGTAAGATTAAAATTGGCCAAAAACAAGAGGAGGGAATGAAAAGACAAAGTTGAGACAAAATGGAGGAACTAGGACTAACAGGAATCAAGGCTAACCGCATTTTTCTTGCTTCTGTATGAGTTGGCTAAGCTTACAAAAATATGATATCTTTAGAGAACAGGGGAGAACGGAATTTCCCCAACCCATATCCTGTTATGACATACCAAGGTCTTACTGCCACCCCCACCCTGCTTGCTTAAGCTGATAAAAAGAAACTGCCCACGCTACCCCCATCCCAAACCCTTACCCAGTAACCATTAACATATCCAATAGAACTTTAACACGACTAGATATGCTAATGCTGTGGTTTTGAGCTTTAAATATCCAGTAAAGCTGATGTTCGGGGCCGCTCTCTCTCTTTCTGCACCTCACTAGAGGGTGCTACTGAGCCGGCCCATTTGCAAATGAAATAAATTTCCTCTTGCCTTTGCATCGATTGGAGTGGAGTCTGTGTTTCTGGGGTTCGGTTTGTGGGACGCCTGCATAAGGTGTCTTACACTCTGCCCTTATCTTAGATGCAAAGTGGCCTCTGACAGTTATTTTACATTGAAAGTTGTCCCTTTACTTTATAGACTCCTCTTAAATTAAATCAAAAAGTTTTTCTCTTTAACTTGGTGATGTCCACCTTAGAGGCCATAATAAAGCTCTGATTCCCCATTGTTACCTTGCTGGACCTGCTAAACCCAGTAACAAAACAAACCTGGCAGATTACACAGCAAAAACAATTTTTAAAATAGTGGCTCTCTTGGTTTTGAATTGAAATTTTTTAAAATTTAAATATTTAGTTACATTTTACCATTTTACATTTACCATTTGATATTTAGTTACAGTTTACCAAATTCTCATAATAGCCATAACTATAGCAATTTTATGTATGAGATTGTTATTTATCAAATATGTCTCCCTAGACAATAAGTTGAATTTGAGCCTAGACTTTCACCAAACAAGTGTCCCAAGCTGTACGCAGTCAGCGGTCAGATACTTGGTACCATCTCTGAAACAGAGTTGTTCAGGCAGCAGCAAGATGGGTGGGCCAGGGGCCTGGGGTGAGACTGTTAACTTGATTTAGGAGACTTTTAAGTACCACTGCCCCATGCTGACAGGCTCACCTTTCATCCCCCTTTCATTCCCAGCAAAGGGGTGGAGTTGAAGGACCCCAAATCTGGGAATCCAACACACTCGGGAGGTCGCTGAAAGACCCAAAACTCCAGCCCAGTAGATGCAAGAGCAAGAGCATTTTTATTAGGCGTTTGTGCAAACGGACTCCCCAGCACCACAGGCGGTCGAGAGAGGGAGAGAGCCCGGAGCAGGCGTTACAGGAGTTTTAAAAAAAATATCCACCTGATTAACATATGTATGCGGGGCATTTGGTGATTAGCTATTTTGAAGGGCAAACTCTTGTTGCGATTTTAGCGAGGGAAGGGGTAAGTTTATACAATGGTCACAGAAGCTTATTGCAACTCTTTTCCGGACTCCTGCAAGTGTTATCACGAGAGACATTTACACAGAGCAGTTTCCCAAGGTTATTTTACAGGCAGGTGGAGACACAGTTATTTTAAGGGATGTCTACTGTCAGCAGCTAAACTTTTTAACCCTTTACTATAATATTATTTTAATATTTACTTTTAGCAGGGGTCTTACAGAGTTAGCATACCACAAACCAAAGAGAGTTAAAAGTTTAAAATGTCTCTCTTTTACTTAGAACATAGTTTTATGCTTGCAACCCTTTTAAAGCTTTTATCATACAGTTTAGAACAGTTGGTTCTGAATGGAATTTTTCCATAATGGGTGCCCCCTGGTCATGTAAAACATGAGACAAAGACCTGCAGAACAGGCACTGATCCAGACTGTGACCGCTTCACCCCTGGCCACTCTCCACCAGGAAATTGCAGGTTAGGACTCAGTCAAGCTCTGTAGCCGCAGGCGCTGTGGAGTCACAGAGACATTCACACCACTTATGTACTCTCTTCCATTACAGACACCAGACAGGTACCTTACCAGGGGGGTGGGTTCTGCCCTTTGTCAAGGTCCAAGTCTACCAAATTTGGATACAAGTTTGAGTCTGGTAGAACCTCTGTTTCTCTCTTCCCTTGTTTAGGCTTCTTTTCCTCTAGTGATTTTCTCTCTTCCTGTGCCACCAAAACTTTTGTTTCTCCTCCCGACAGCCCAAAGTGCTTCAACCACACTGGTGGTTTTCTGTACTAGATCCTGTCACACCAGAACATAGGTAGGTTGGTCTGTACTCTCCCTCCCCTCATCTGATAGAAGCTTTTCTTTCACTTTGGTCAGCAAGATCAAATCAAAACTCCCTTCAGCTGTCCATCTGATTCCAAGAGCAGGCCACTCTGCACCACAGTGTTATTAACTTACCTTTCTTCACCACTACAGACAGGTCATTCCCCCTAGATCAGAGCTCAGAAAAAGGGTTGGCAAGAAGGGGGAGAGGGGAGCTTGCATGTTATCCCATTTTAAGAAAGGTTAGTATTAACACACAACACAGAAGACACACAGATACAAAATTGCAGCTGCAAAATAACAAATTGCCCAGATGGTCTGCACCGGGTCTAGGAGGAACTCTTGCCTGCCATGCAAGAGTCACTGATTTGGGGGAATGACCCCCATAAACTGGTACCAAAAGATTCACCTAGAGAACACAAAATTCCTTTCCAGTACAGATTTTCCTCGGTCACCTTCCATCTACACTGAGGACCAGCTCAACGGAGACGTCTCCTCGTTGATTGGGATGGGCTCTCCAGCAAGTCTGCCTGTTACCTCATCCCACCCAGACCTGTAGGGGGAGGCTCTCCAGCAAGTCTGCCTGTTACCTCACCCCTATGCCCCTGTTCTCTGCAAACCTACCTGGTGCCTGTGACCTCTGATGGAGCTCCATAAAAATTTGGATAAACCTCCCACACTATGAATTGTGCATCAACTGGAACAATCCTGCACGAGCCCCCATATGTTGAGTCTGAATTTCTCAATCAATGCACAAGGTACATTCGCGATGCAAAATCAGAGGTTTATTTCTTACCAGCCAGCTGGGACCCCCTTTCGCACACAGCCCTTTAGCAGTGCACAGGCAAAAGGCCCTTTCATTGTATAAGAGAGGTTTTTATAGCCTAACACTTACAAGGGTGCAGGTCATCTCCTACATAGGTTACCTTCTTACTCTCTATATGGCAAGGTATTGGGAACTGACATGTTCATTGGTTCATTTAAACGTAAAGACCATATACATTATGTGGCGGGAAGGCCACACAAAGGGGATGGCACAGGGAAGAACTGGCCAGAAGCATCGGGCCATAAATCCCAGGGGAGCTGGTGAGGGGGCAGGAGGTCATCAATTCCAGGGGAGCATAGCAGGCAAGCAAGCAGCCAGAGTACAGAAGACTCCAACTAACTCCTACAGTATTTGTTACAAAGTGGCAATAAATTGTAGTTTTTACTTGGTTGGCTCATTTTTGCCCTTATCTTGAAATTTCCAGTGAGAATAATGAGTAAAAAGGAACATAGCAAAAATATTTGAAAATTTTGCAGTCAGCCAGGGAAGAAAGAAAGGGAAAGTTTGTTCATGAAGGAGATAAGGGCAAAGAAACTACTTGCTAGAAGGATTAGCACACATAAAAGGAAGTCATGTGTTAATGGACTTTATGTTGCCAGTAGGCCCTGAAGGACTATCAGAGCTCTTTGAGGCAATAACTCTTATAACAATTTCATCAAATGTTTTGAACTGAAAATTTTCTTTGAAGGTCTTCCAGAGGTCAATTCTGCAAAGAAGAAGCCACAGTGCACTCTGATCAAATATCAGTTCTGGTTCCTGGATTGTCAGAGAAGTACTTAAATTTTTTCTTCATTAAGCATTTCCTTTCTTTAACCTTTTTTAAAATTTTTTTTAAAAGCCTGCTTTAACCTTTTATGAGACTACAGAACATCATAAAACTTGAGACTTCCCTCAAGATTAATCATTGGAAGGTGAATTTTGGAGGTTCTTGTTCCAATTTTTTTTTGTGTGTGAAATCTTTGCCCAATGCCTTTTAACTTATAGCTAAATGAATTACATGAATATACAGTCTGTGTGTGTCTTTGTTGGTGAGAAGTGTTTCTTGTAGGCAGCAAATAGATGTGCTTTGTTTTTTAATCCATTCAGCCAGCCTGTGTCTTTTAACTGGAGAGTTGAGGCCATTAACATTCAGGGTGATTATTGGTAAGTAATGAACTTGCCCTGCCATTTTCCCCAAAAGTGTTCCCAATTTATACTTTGAATTTCCTTTGATCTTATACTGAGATATGTTGTTCCTTACCTTTTTCATAATGATGACCATGTTTCTGTGCTTTCTGTGAGCAACACTTCCTTAAGGATCTTTTCCAGGGCTAGATGGATGGTGACAAATTCTTTCAATTTCTGTTTGGTATGAAGTCTTGATTTCACCTTCATTCTCAAATGAGGGTTTTGCATGGTTTAATATTCTGAGATGATAGTTTTTTCTCTTAAGACTTAGACTATATGTATCTCATCATTCTCTCCTAGCCTTCAGGGTTTCTAACGGAAATTCTACTGCGATCCTCTGAAAGTAATCTGGTGTTCCTCTCCTGCACATTTTAGAATCTTTTATGTTTCACTGCGGTGAGTTTGATTACAATGTGTCATGGCAAGGATCTTTTCTGGTCATGTCTATTGGGTGTTCTGTGTGCTTCCTGAACTTGGACATCCCTTTATTTCTCTCTTGGAAGTTTTCTGCTGTTATTTCATCAAAGAGGCCTCCTAGTCCTTCCTCTCCATGCCTTCATGAACTCCTAGAACCCAAATGGTGTTTTTTTAATAATATCCTGTAGATTCCCAACAGTTTTTTTTAGTTTTTTATTTTCCTCTCTTGTCTTTCGTTTGAATGTATACTGTCCTGTGCTCTGTCTTCTAAGTCCAATATTGTGTCTTTTTGCCTCACTGATTATTTTTTTAAGCCTCTCCTCTGTGTTTTTTATTTGTTCTATGGAATTCTTCATTTCATTTTGATTTCTCTTTAAGATCTCAATGTCATGTTCTATTGAATTCTTCATTCCATTTTGATTCCTCACTAAGATCTCAATGTCAGGAAATTTTCTTTCATGTCCTGAATTGGATTTCTGTAGTTCATGCACTTGCTCTTGATTACTTCTGTGTAATTTTATGATCAATTTTTTTGAGTTCCATTGTTGCAGTTGATTTCTCAACAATGTTGCAGTGGGTTCCTTTCTGAGAGGAGGAGCATGGTGGGGGCAGGAGGTGCGGAGTCACCACACAGACCCCGGGAGTCAGGCGAAAGCAGGCTTGAGGCGAGCAGCCCGCAGACTCGTTTATTTCAGGTGATACAACAGCTTATATAGCCAAGACCAGCCGATCTGGTCAAGGGGCTGTCTATGCCCCAACCAATCACAGCCTGTTGCCAGGCAGTTTCCAAAGCCATCCAGTCCCAGCCTGTTGCCAGTCAGGCTCTTGTTGCCAGGCAGTTTCTAAAACCATCCAATCATGGCCTGCTGTCAGTCAGGCTCTGCTGTCATGTGGTTTCCTGTGTTGTCATGTGGTTTCCGAAGCCATCCAATCATGGCCTGTTGCCAGGCAGTTTCCGATGTCAGCGGCCATCTTGGCATGACTTTTTCACCTCAGTGGCCTCTCGTCATGACCTTTTCACCTCATTCTACCATATTCCATATCTTGCATTTTTTCTATCTCATTGTCTTCACAACCTAGTATGTATTGTAAAGTTCTTTTGAAGCATCATGTTGTTTTCCTTACTCTTGTTTCTTGGCTTTGTGCATTGTATATTTGGGAAGATACCCATTGGTTTCTTCTTTTTTTTCTTGCTTTGAAATATTTTATTGTTGTACTAAACTGTAGATAAGTGGACAGTCTGCTTTCAGTGAATCTCTAGAGGCTTGAAGTGGGTGTGGCCAAAACACTCTGTTCAGTTCTCCAGGCTTAAAGCTATGCCTACAGTGACACATTCAAGTTTGGCATAGTAAATCTCAACCTGTCTCTCTCTCTCTCTCTCTCTCTCTCTCTCTCTGTCTCTCTGTCTCTGTCTCTGTCTCTCTCTCTCTCTCTCTCTCTCTCTCTCTCTCTCTCTTTATTTTGTTAAATCAGAAGGGAGGTACATCCTGTTCAGCTGAGCTCCTCTCCTCAGTGGAGACCACTGCCTGTGTGCTAGCCCCAGTGGGTAAAATATTCATCTTCTCTGTCCCAAGGACCACAAAAAGGATCTGTGCAGTCCTCAGTATAAGTTCAGATTCTCCAACAATATCTCTCACCAGGTAACCAGAAATCCCCAAGCTTGTGGCATTTCCCAGTGAGATTTCTCAAAGTCTCAGCCACATTGTGATTCCTCCAATATTCTTCAGTTTTTTCCTCAGTTTCAGTTCAGAAGCTTCACATATTCACAAGCTCCTAGCTTCTTGCTAGTTCTCCCCACCAGAGTCAGGAGTCTCTTCTCAGCTAGTGGCAGGGAACAGCTGTTATGTATGTTCAAAATGGCACCTGCTCTGTCGGCTTGTAACAGTACACCTTTGTAAAGTAATGGAGGGAAACATGTCCATCCCATCCTTTATTTTCTCCTCTAGTTTGGCTGATACACTTTTCCCCATGAACCTTTAAGCTTTATTCTCTCTAGACTCTTTCTGTCATTTTTCACCATTGACATGGGCTACTGCAGTCTTCTCTCACCTCACTTTCCAGCACTGGTGCATAGGCTCTCAGCTATTGGAGTCCTGAACCATGGGCACCCATTCCCCCCAGGTAGGTCCACTGCATCCCTCTACTTTTGGTAGAGTTTCCTCTGCCATTTTTTTCCATAACTCTTCCCTGAGACCATGATATCTCCACTTTTTAAAAATATCTTCTCCTGGACTAGAGCAGTAAGCTCCCTCCCTACTCAGCCATCTTGGAACCCAACATTCTTTTGAAATGTATCCTTAGACATTAAGATTCCTTTACCCCAGAGCTTATTCTTTAAAAAAAAAGATTTATTTATTTATTTATTTATTTATTTATTTATTTAAAAGGTAGAGTTACATAGAAAAAGGGAGAGATAGAGACAGATACTTCATCTGCTGGTTCACTCCCCACGTGGATCAATGCCCAGGGCTGAGCCAGTCCACAGCCAGGATCTAGGAGCTTATTCTGGGTCTCACATGTGGGTACTGGGGTCCAATCATTTGGGCCATCTTTCACTGATTTTGCAGTGTATTAGAAGGAGTTGGGTTGCATATGGAGCAGTTGGGACAGGAACAAGTGCCCATATGGGATGCTGGCACTGCAGATGGCAACTTAACCTGCTATGCCACAGCACCAGCCTTGAACCACAGAGGTTAAATTAAAAAAATGCCCAATAGTTTTGCATCAGAAAACTGGCCTTTGGAGGGGAATGTTAACTACAATACCATCTCTGTTGTGCATGACGATCCCAAACCTCAGTGAAGGTAGAAAAGACAAATGATATCCTTTAATGACATCTGAGGAGGCTATCTCAGAAGAATCACCTCCCTCAGTAAATCTGAAACTGATAACAAAAATTCACATTAAAACTGCTCCCTTCAGATTTAGGCCTAAGCTCTTTAAAGAAGTGATATGGTAAAACTTTCTTGCTAATGATCTAATACAGAGCAAATCATTAATTTTGTTAAATTTGTAGTCAAATTGGCTATGTTCCAATAAACTCTTTTGCAATTGCCTGAAAAACTGCTTAGAACTTTAGAAGGCTGAAATTCAATCCTGGAGACTTGGTATTAATAAAAGTCCTCTTTAGCCACTTTCCTTCTCTCTCTGAATCCTGGAAGGTACCTTTCATGCTATCTATCCATTACTTCTGCAGTAAATGTTGTAGGCCATGATGGCTGGACCCATCATGCTAGAGTATAAGTCTGGATCTCTTCAGTCCCTGAATATGTGACTATATAAGACAACCCTTTGCCTGAAAATAGCGAGAATAATTGCTCATGTAAAGCCTCCCAGGGACTCAAGCTACTGTTTAAGAAGACATCATCTTCAGGATAAATAACTAGAAGTCATAAAATTCCAGGTAGCACTCCCTATAAGTCCATTAAGGACATCCATATTCTACCAGGAAACCTTTTTTTAAAACTTTTATTTAATAAATATAAATTTCCAAAGTACAACTTTTAGATTATAGTGGCTTTCCCCCCATAACCTCCCTCCCACCTATAACCTACCCAACTACCACTTCCTCTCCCATCCCATTCTTCCTCCAGATTCATTTTCAATTATCTTTATATACAGAAGATCAACTTAGTTTATACTAAGTAAAGATTTCAACAGACTGAACTATGGGGAAACCCACATAAGTCTCAAAAAGAGTCACTGATCACTGCTTACTTGGAAAGGAGGTGAACTGTGGAAACACCACAGTAAAACATTGAGTTAAAAAGTTACCACTGGCCACAAAATAAAAGTAAAGTGGAATTATTCATAATAAGTCAGGAGCTGAGGCAATGCCTAACAGCTGTTAGGGAGACACCCCTAATCACACCAAGCAGACATCTCTGGTCAGTCAGATAACAGTGTGCTATGGACAATGCCCTCCTACCCACACTGACTGGACCGTTCAAACAACTGCAAGAAAGGTGAGAACAGCATTGATTGGACAATAAGTTGGAGGATGGCAAGCTGGAGGACTGCTGGAAAATGAGGATAAAAAGGGGAAGCCCTTGCACCACTCTCCATACTCTTGGGGATCATGGCCTGGTATGTGTGAACCTCTGGATCTCCACACATCTGGAGCTGAAGAGGCAGCCCGTTACTCTGCATGGAGCAGGTAATGGCACAAGCCAACCTGGAGAGCTGTCCCTGAGCTGTAACTCCACTGCCTGTGGGTGTGTGTGTGTGCATGGGCCCAGTGCATGTGAACCTCTGGATCTCCTTGCACTTGGAGCTGAAGAGCCAGCTCACTAGATTTTGCTACACAGCACAAGGTGACAACAGGATCAAGAGGCCAGTAGAGCTGCTGCATTGCTGCCTTGCCACTGTGCCTGACCAGCCAGGATACCGCCTCACAGCATTGCCTGGAGTCCTTAGCAGCCTGCTGCCAGACCTGTCCACAGAGCTGGACCAGGCCTCTCAGCAGGGGACCTCCCCAACTTCTCGCCTGGCCATCCACCTGGTAACTTTGAGCCTACTGCCCAGAGTGACAGCCTTCCCATGACTTCCTGCCTGTAAGTGACTGACCCAAGATCCGTCTCTGCCGAGACATGGTCCTCTGGACCTTGAACACTGACACTCTTAGTCGTGACCATGATATGAGCCTTGAAAACACAGCTTTTGGCCGGCGCCGTGGCTTAACAGGCTAATCCTCCACCTTGCGGCGCCGGCACAGCGAGTTCTAGTCCCGGTTGGGGTGCCGGAGTCAATCCCAGTTGCCCCTCTTCCAGGCCAGCTCTCTGCCATGGCCCGGGAAGGCAGTGGAGGATGGCCCAAGTCCTTGGGCCCTGCACCCGCATGGGAGACCAGGAGAAGCACCTGACTCCTGGCTTCGGATCAGTGAGATGCGCCGGCCACAGCAGCCATTGGAGAGTGAACCAACGGCAAAAAGGAAGACCTTTCTCTCTGTCTCTCTCTCTCACTATCCACTCTGCCTGTCAAAAAAAAAAAAAAAGAAAACACAGCTTTTACAAGTAGTGTTAGTCATGTGTAATATAATATAACTATGCTTTGACCCTAAGTTTTGACCCTATGCAAGGTATCTTCAAATAATGTTGGAGACCTTGATGTACATACACTATTATAATTGGATAGCCCTCAAAATTACTTTAACTGTATACTGTGATCTGTGGATTAATGAATAAGTTCAAGTTGTATTATTGATATTGATATTAATGGTATTGATTCCATAGCCCTCTAGTCATTAAGGAGATTGTGCTACTCTAATAGTTAAGTATTACAGTAAGTAAATTAAGTAGAAGATAAGTAGTTATGTTAAGCTAAGTAGTTACATTAAGCTAAGTAGCTAAGTTAAGTAGTTAAGCCATGGTTAAGTAGTGGTGTCAAGTTTATTGACAAGTGTATTAAATAGTATAGATGCATAAGTATATTAATATTGATAAGTGTATTGACCTCAATGAGCATGCTGATGAGTAGTGTGATAAAAAATAAAAAAACCTAGGCCGGCGACGCGGCTCACTAGGCTAATCCTCCACCTTGTGGCGCCGGCACACCAGGTTCTAGTCCTGGCCGGGGCATGGATCCTGTCCCGGTTGCCCCTCTTCCAGGCCTGCTCTCTGCTGTGGCCAGGGAGTGCAGTGGAGGATGGCCCAAGTGCTTGGGCCCTGCACCCCATGGGAGACCAGGAGAAGCACCTGGCTCCTGCCATCGGATCAGCTAGTGCGCCGGCCGCAGCACGCTACCACGGCGGCCATTGGAGGGTGAACCAATGGCAAAAGGAAGACCTTTCTCTCTGTCTCTCTCTCACTGTCCACTCTGCCTGTCAAAAATAAAAAAAGTAAAAAAAATAAAAAAAATTAAAAAACCCTGGTGTGTCAGCAATAAAATCTCTCATTGGAAAGACAGTCTCTTTTTTTTAAAAAAAATTTTATTTAGTAAATATAAATTTTACAATGGCTTCCTCCCCCCCATAATTTCCCTCCCACTCACACCTCCCCCATCTCCCACTCCCTCTTCCAGTCCATTCACATCAAGATTCATTTTCAATTATCTTTATATACAGATCGATTTAGTATATATTAAGTAAAGATTTCATCAGTTTGCACCCACACAGAAACACAAAGTGTAAAAATACTGTTTCAGTACTAGTTATAGCATCACTACACATTGGACAACCCATTAAGGACAAATCCCACATCAGAAGTAAGTACACAGTGACTCCTATTGTTGATTTAATAATTTGACACACTTGTTTATGGCGTCAGTAATCTTCCCAGGCTCTAGTCATGAATTGCCAAGGCTATGGAGGCCTTTTGAGTTCACTGACTTTGATCTTATTCTGACAGGGTCATAGTCAAAGTGGGAGTCCTCTCCTCCCTTCAGAGAAAGGTACCTCCTTCTCTGATGGCCCCGTTCTTTCCACTGGGATCTCACTCACAGAGATCTTTCATTTAGGTCTTCTTTTTTTATATGCCTAAAATGCTCTCATAGGCTCTACAGGCAGATCCAAATGCCTTAAGGAATGATTCTGAGGCCAGAGTGCTATTTAGGACATCTGCCATTCTATGAGTCTACTGTGTATCCCAATTCCGATGATGTATTGTTCTCTCCCTTTTTGATTCTAGCAGTTAGTATTAGCAGACACTAGTCTTGATTGTGTGATCCCTTTGACTCTTAGACCTATCAGTGTGATCAATTGTGAACTGAAATTGATCACATGAACTAGTGAAATGGCATTGGTACATACCACCTTGATGGGGTTGTATTGGAATACCCTGGCACGTTTCTAACTCCACCATTTGGGGCAAGTCTAATTGAGCATGTCCCGAATTGTACATCTCCTCCTCTCTTATTCCCACTCGTATATTTAACAGGGATCACTTTTCAGTTAAAATTTAAACACCTAAGAATAATTGTGTGTTTATTACAGAGTTCAACCACCAGTACTAGAACAAAAAAAATACTAAAATGGATAAATATTACATTGTACATCAACAGTCAGGACAAAAGCTAATCAAGTCTCTGTTTCTCATAGTTTCCATTTCACTTCAACAGATTTCCCCTTTCGTGCTCAGTTAGTTGTCGCTGATCAGAGAGAACATATGATATTTGTTTCTTTGGGACTGGCTTAATTCACTCAGCATAATGTTTTCCAGATTCCTCCATCTTGTTGCAAATGACTGGATTTCATTGTTTTTGACTGCAGTACAGAAAAGCCTTATAGACCTTAACAGACTCCCAAACTGCTCTGCCTAATTAATATGTTACCCTTCTCCCATTCTTTCCTTGTTATACCTCATTGCCCCACCTCCCTCTTGGGGAGAGACACACTCTACCGTTTTGGTGCTCAGGTGGTTTTTACCCTTCAGACTATGGCCATGTCCTCCAGTTCACCTTTGCCTCCCTTTTTACTATTCCTCTCTCAAGATAACCTGGTCCCAGCCACCCTACCCACATCAGAACCCCTGTCCACAGTCAACCTCACAGCCCACCCCCTGGAAAAACTATATTAGACCCCCATCCCAGACATGCAGTCTCTTTTTCCTTTGCCACCCCTTCACTCCGGTCTGTTGGGTGTTCCCCAATAAACCTTTTCCCTTACTCTGGTGTTTGGCATATTTTGTGATGGTTAACATTAATATATAACAGTTTTATCTAATATACCACAGCACCAGCCCTGCAAATATTTTTATTAAACCTTGTTTTATGCTTTTTTTTAAACTAGTGGTTAAGAAAGTTATATTACTATAGGTTCAATGATCTGTGATTGCTTCAAAATTTTCTGTATATGGGTGAACTGCTCAGTTTTCCATTCAATTATTATTTATACCATTGCCTATAGTCTCTCTGAACTAGTCTTTTGCCTTTTACTGGTTAAAGTTGTTCCTTGGTGAAGCATTAAGCCATGGCTGTAATGCAATTTTTTAAAATGTAAACACCTTTGTTTTTAGTTTTTTATCACTGTAAAGAAAAGAGATTTCATGCATTCCACAGGAACAGGCCCAAGAAAAAATACGTTATCTCAAAAGCCACAAAAGAAAGAAGGAAAAAGGAAGGAAGGAAAGAAAGAAAAAAGAAAGAGAAAAGAGGGGAAGGAAGGGAGGGAGAAGTAAAATTTCATCCTTTTATTAGATTTCATCTATGAACTATACTGACTGTTAAAAATTTATTAAAATCTAAAAATAATAACAAAGCAAAAATTAATAAGAAAGGTGCATTGCCAGTATCTTGCTTTGGGTGATTTAATCATTTGCCAATAAACCATGCACCAAGAAATTCTCTGTGTGCAATTGCAGTACCTCAACAATGTGATGCCATAAATTTTATTTTTTTGACAGGCAGTTAGACAGTGTGAGAGAGAGATAGAGAGAAAGGTCCTCCCTCCATTGGTTTGCCCCTGAAATGGCCACTAAGGCTGGTGTACCATGCTGATCCAAAGCCAGGAGCCAGGTGCTTCTCCTGGTCTCCCATGGGGTGCAGGGCCCAAGGACCCACTGCACTCCTGGGCCACAGCAGAGAGCTGGACTGGAAGAGGGGCAACTGGGACAGAATCCGGCGCCCCAACCGGGACTAGAACCTGGGGTGCTGGTGCCGCAGGCGGAGGATTAGCCTAGTAAACTGTGGCTTACTACGGCCAATGCCATAAATTTTGTTAAAAACCAGCTGCTGCCTGTTTAATGAGTTCCTTAATGGTCTTGATTCTGAATACAGTGATCTTGTTTATCACTGTGAAGCATGATGGTTGAGTCATGGAACATGTTCCTAAGGTTTCAAGGACTGAATTCAAGCCTGATATAAGGAAAACTTGTCAGAGAGCTCACTGATAAAAAATGGCTGTGGACCTAACATTCATTGTGGTCATTTCCAAGGACTTCTCAGAAATGAACATCGAGCTACAAGTCTCCAACCAGTTTCTCAGCTCCCCGCTTTCTATTGTAAGACCCCTTAAGCAGGCGTCCCACAAACCGGACCCCAGAAACACAGACTCCACTCCAATCAATGCAAAGGCAAGAGGAAAGTTTATTTCATTTGCAAATGGGCCGTCTCAGCAGCACCCTCTGGTAGGGTGCAGAGAGAGAGAGCGGCCCCGAACAATAGCTTTACAGAGTATTTAAAACTAAAAACCACAGTATTAGCATACTTAATTGTGTTACAACTCTATTGGGCAAGCTACAGGTTACACTAGCATTTTATTGGGTAAGTTAATGGTTGCTAGGTAAGGGGCTTAGGAAGGGGGTCGTGGGCAGTTTCTTCTTATCAGCTGAAGCAAGCAAGGACGAGGATGGCAGTACAGAACCTTATTGTAACTCTTTTCCGGACTCCTGCAAATGTTATCGCGTGAGACAGTTACACAGAGCAGTTTCACAAGGCAGTTTCCCAAGGTTATTCTGCAGGCAGGTGGAGACACAGTTATCTTAAGGAATGGCTACTGTCAGCAGCCAAACTTTTTAACCCTTGCTAAAATTATTTTAATATTTACTTTTAGCAGGGGTCTTATATTCCCTCCTCTTCTTTTTGTACTAATTTTAATCTTAAAATTTTAGGGGACACTCGTGTTTCCGTAACCTGTCTCCGTGGTATCTTCTGTTTTTAGGCTCTGATATTGCTGGGTTAGTATTAGTGCCTGAGTGATAGATAACCTATCTCAGATGAATTGAAGAAGCCTATTGAGAATGCAGGGCCCGAAGGTTAGGATTAAGAGAAGTATGATTAAGGGGCCTGTAATAGTGGAAAGTGAAGTAGTTAGCCAAGGGGACTTATTGTACCATCCTTCAAACCATCCTTGGGCCGCATCTCCTTCCCTTTTCCGTTGGTTGAGCCTTTCCTCTAACTTTTTCATGGTGTTTTTAACCATGCCTGAATGATCAACATAAAAACAGCACTCTTCCCCTAGAGCAGCACACAAGCCTCCTTCCTTCATAAACAGTAGTTCTAAGCCCCTCCTGTTTTGCAAGGCCACCTCAGACAGGGAAGTAAGAGACTCTTGTAGGTCTAAAACACTTTTTTGTAAGTCTCGAATGTCTTGGTCTACAGCCTTTTGAAGAGCCACCAGTTTAGCATCTCCCTGAATGAGTGCAGTAGTCCCCGTACCTACTCCAGCCGCCACCCCGGCAGCAAGCAACATTCCCAATGTTACCGCTGTCACCACCTCACGATGATGTCGAGTTAGGGTGGGATCAAAGTGGCCCTCTACTTCCCCGGGAGGGTGGTATGTTACTTTAGGGAGCACTTGGACTAGGACACAGAAATCATTGGTCTGACTCAAAACATGAGCTGACATGCAGGAGGTGAGCCCCTGTGAGCACGCCCACCACAAACCGTCAGGTGGTATCAGGTATTCGTCCGAGTTCAGTTTAGTATTATTAGTGGTGGTGCAGAGGTGTCTGTGGGAGGAGGGTGGGTGTCCTACGCAAGTGCCAGCCCCCGAGACCTCAGTTAATGTCAGAGCAGGTTGGAGGGTGCATTGGACATGGAGACTAGACTGGTAATAGGTAGCACTTGTGGCAAACCCTTCATAGTAAGGGGAGCTGATGGCCATGCATAGCCAGCATGACTTAGTCAGGTTAGGGTTGGTATTGTTTAGTGCAGATAATGCTCCTGCCACTAGGCTGTACAGATTCTCAAAACTAGATGGTCCTGGCTGGTCCGCACTGGCCCTGCCCTCTTGAGGCGTCAAAGAGGGAGAGGGTGAAGACACTGGGGGACGGCGACTAGTCCCTTTCTGCTCGATTTGCGGGGTCTCGGTGGATACCCTTTTCTCCCCACTGACAACAGAGGGATTTGGCAGTCTCACTGGGACTCGATCAGCAACCGGTGGTTTAGCTATTGGTCTGAACACTGGCCCTAACTTCTGATTTGGACCCAGGGTGACCGAGTTGGTCGGTGTGGCCCGGAGTTTTACAGTGAACCAGAGTCCGAAATCACCGCCAGAAGCATAATACCTTAACCCCAGGTCCTGCCCTTCATCCACTCAGTGACGGTGTTTGGGTCTCGGCCCCTACTAGTAAAGGTGATGTTAAGAGGATTACACTCGGGTTGACTCTTACTACACAAATTAGGGTTTTTATCACACCCTTGTACTCCCTTTGGGGTGAAGTTATGGTGTGCAGTTATCCAATCCCAGCTAGAGGAGGGTTTCCAATATGCATGACCCGTAGTCTCACATCCCCAAGCTTTACAGTACAAGGACTCTGGCCCACCACATCGCCACCTAAGCTCCGGGCTTCTACCATCCTTGGGGCACACATGAAACTCATGTTGCCGTAAGCGGCACCTTTTACTTTTCCACCCACACCCCGCATCTGACATGAGCGATGGATTACTCCCTATACCCTGTGCTCTGTTGTTGTTGGTGCTTTTTAAGTCCCCCAAGTCTGGTATGTCCCAAGTGTCTAGTCCTACAGCCAATTGACAAACATCCGGGTAAAGGCAGGGCCACCATGAGCCCAGTGGCGCTATGGAGGTTGTGCTCCACGCCTCCCTCCCGGTAGTTGACAGTACCTGCCATGTGAGGGTTTGAGGAATATGTGGGTTTCGCACAGCCAGGCTACAAGGTAGTAGGGTCATATACAATAATACTAAACAGTTTTTAAAAGTCTTATCTTGAGGGGATTTTGAGTGTGCTGTAGTCTCCATTCTGGTGCCGGCTCGTTGGCAGGGCTGTCAGTCTCTTGACTCTGTTCGGCTACCGCCTCCTTGACGTGCAACACGTGAATCCAAGCGGTGATCCCGTCCACCTTTATCGCCGTTGGTGTGGTCAGCAGTACCGGGAAAGGTCCTTTCCAGTGCAGCTCAAGTGTCTTAGTCTGGTGCCGGCGGATGTAGATGGCGTCCCCAATCTGGAACGAGTGTGGGAACACGGGGCACTTGGACCGATACATGGCAGTCAGCTGCTTCCCTATATGCTTGTGAATCAGCTGCAAGGCACGGAAGCGAGTCTGCAAAGTAGGGGATGTTGCAAAAGAGTCAATACTGGGTCCCAACAAATCTGCTGTGGGTGGAGGCCCTCCATACAATATTTCATAGGGTGTTAGTCCACATACAGAAGGTGTGTTACGGGCCCTAAACAAGGCCATCGGCAGCAATTCGACCCAGTCTCTAGTGCCAGTCTCCACTATTAATTTAGTCAAGGTCTCTTTAATTGTCCTGTTCATACGTTCTACCTGGCCTGAACTCTGGGGTCTATACGCACAATGCAATTTCCAATCAATCCCCAGCACCTTGGCCACCAACTGACTTACCCGGGAGACGAAGGTGGGCCCGTTGTCCGACCCCAATACCTTAGGTAGGCCAAACCGCGGGAAGATTTCTTCTAATAGTTTCTTAACCACGACTTGTGCCATCTCCTTCTTCACTGGGAATGCTTCAGGCCAACCGGAAAAGGTGTCTATGAACACTAGAAGGTACTTAATTCCATATTTGCTTGGGCGGACCTCGGTGAAATCTACCTCCCAATTGACTCCAGGCCTAGTTCCCCATATTCGTACTCCTTCAGGTATTTTAGAACATCTGGGATTCACCTTGGCGCATGGGATGCAGGCCTCTATGGTTTGTTTTACCACTGTATCCAGTCCCAATAAAAAATGAGAAATCTCCTCCCTATCCAGCAAGGCTTTTAGTTTCTTATACCCTAGGTGTGTCCATCTGTGTAGATCTTGCACTAGTCTCCTAGTTTCTTTTTTTGGCAACACAATTTTGTCCTGTATTTTCCAATTTTTAGTGGCCTCATCATATGTTCCCCCTAACTTTTGTATGGCTGCCACATCCTGTTCCGTATAAGTCCATCCCTGTTGCCGGCTGGGGGAATCCTGCGCGTCAATGTTTAACACACTGCTACCCAGGGCGCTGGTCCTGGCCACCTCATCTGCCATCTGATTACCCTGTGCCACCGGGTCCTCTCCTTTCTGGTGGCCTGGGCAATGCATGATGCTCACCTTCTTTGGCAGGAAGAGGGCTTGTAGGAGGTCTAGGATCTCCTGCTTATTTTTGATTTCTCTGCCTCCTGAAGTCAGCAATCCCCTTCTCTTATATATTTCACCATGCACATGTGCAGTGGCAAAGGCGTACCGACTGTCCGTATAAATGTTTACCCTCTTTCCTTTTGCCTGCTCTAGGGCCTGAGTTAGCGCTATCAACTCAGCTTTCTGTGCTGAAGTGCCTGGTGGCAAGGCAGAGGCCCAAACAACAGCCTTCCCGTCGACCACCACCACCCCTGCCCTCCTCTCACCTTGATGGAGGAAGCTGCTGCCATCCGTATACCAGGTGTACTCTGCATCTGGCAGGGGCTGATCTGTCAAGTCCTCACGGGCCCCATGGACTTCGGCCAACACCTGTTGGCAGTTATGGCTGACCTGCGTTTGGCCTCCTGGTTCCGGCAGCAGAGTGGTGGGGTTGAGAGAAGCCGTCATTCCAAACCGGATGCGCTCAGGGTTGAGCAACATCGCCTGGTAGTGGGTAACTCTGGCATTTGATAGCCATCGATCAGGTGGCTGACGTATGACCGTCTCAATGGCATGAGACGTCACTACGGTCAGCGGCTGTCCCAATGTCAGTTTGTCAGAGTCTTTTACAATCGTGGCCACTGCCGCTATCATGCAGAGACATGGAGGCCACCCAGAGGTGACACTGTCCAATTTCTTTGAGAAATAGGCCACCGGCCTCTTCCAAGGTCCCAATTTTTGGGTCAGGACTCCCTTTGCAATCCCCCCTCTTTCGTCTATATAGAGGGTAAATGGCTTGTTGGGGTCAGGCAGGCTCAGTGCGGGGGCTTCCAAGAGGGCCTTTTTCAGTCTATCAAAGGCCAGTTGCTGTTCTTCTCCCCATATGTAGGGGGAATTGACCCTCGTGAGGGGATATAGGGAGGCCGCAATTTCCGCAAACCCAGGAATCCACAGGCGACAGAAGCCGGCCGCTCCCCAAAAATTCTCAACTGGCGTGGGTTTTTGGGTGGGGGTATAAGTGCCACCACCTGTTTACGCCCCTCCATTAGCCACCTCCTGCCCCCTTCCAATTTATAGCCCAGGTAGACTACCTGTCGGGCACATAGTTGGGCCTTTTTATCAGAGGCGCGATATCCCAGCTCACCTAGCCTTTGGAGCAGGGATTCCGTACCTTGTTTACAGTCTGCTTCGGTTTCTGCTGCCAGGAGTAAGTCATCCACGTACTGTAAGAGAGTCCATTGAGGGTTACTCACCCTGAAGCTTGCCAAGTCATGATGTAAGGCCTCATCAAATAGTGTGGGCGAATTTTTAAATCCTTGAGGAAGTCTTGTCCAAGTCAATTGCCCTGAAAATCCAGTCTCCGGGTCCTTCCACTCGAAGGCAAACAAGGGTTGGCTCTGGGGGCTCAACCTCAGACAAAAGAAAGCATCTTTCAAATCTAACACCATATACCAGGTGCGCGATGGGGGCAAGGTACTTAGCAAGTTGTACGGATTTGGCACTGTCGGGTGAATGTCTTCAACCCGACGATTTACCTCGCGTAAGTCCTGCACAGGTCGGAAGTCATTGGTGCCTGGTTTCCGTACCGGCAGTAAGGGTGTGTTCCAGGGGGATTGGCAAGGCTTTAATATTCCCAAGTCCAACAGTCTCTTAATGTGGGGCCGAATCCCATCCTTTGCTTCCTTGGTCATAGGGTACTGCCGTACAGATATTGGTTTAGCCGTAGGCTTTACATTTACTATTATGGGTGGATGCTGAATTGCTAATCCTATTCCTCCGGTCTCTGCCCAGGAACCCGGAAATTTTTCTATCCACTAGAGGCTAGCGGGGCCTCTATTTCCTTTCTGTCATATAGATGATGTTCATCTTCCAATTGAAGAGTCAATACTTGTAGGGGACGCCCCCTAGGGTCTGCTAATGAGGCCCCTTCCTTCTGGAAGTGGATCTGGGCTCCCACTTTGGATAGTAGGTCTCTTCCTAGTAAGGGGTATGGACAGTCTGGTACTAGGAGAAATGAGTGGGTGACTCGGCCGGTGGCCCAGGTCTACCTGGCGTTCTCTGGTCCATCGGTACATTTTTCCTCCAGTCGCTCCCTGGACAAATGAAGTTTTTGAGCTAAGGGGGCCAATATTTTTGTTTAAGACAGAGTGCTGAGCTCCGGTGTCCACTAGGAATGTGACCGGCCTGCCTCCCACTCTCAAGGTTACCCGGGGCTCAGGAGGAGGCTCCTGGCCCTGACCCCCCTAGTCATCGTCCTCCTCCAGGTGAAGGACTGGAATGTCTGTCTCCTTTTTTCTTCTGGTGGCATTTTTATTTGGACAGTCCCTGGCCCAGTGTCCTTTCTCCTTGCAATACACACACTGGTCTCGTCCTATCCGCGGTCTATTATTGTCTCCCGGGTATTTCCCTGTCTGACCTCTACCATAATCTGACCTATCTTGTCTATTTGATTTGTTTACTGCGGTGACCAAGATTTTAGCTAGTTCCTTATTTTTCTTTTTATCTCTCTGATCTTGTTCCTTCTGCATTCTTTCCTCTTTTTCCTCCTTAGTTTCTCTCTTATTAAAAATTCTCTCTGCTTCTTTTAGGAGGTCCTGCAATGTACAACCCTGTAGGCCCTTCAGCCTCTGCAGCCGCGTTCGGATGTCTGGGGCTGATTGGCCAATGAAAGACATTATTACATCCGACTGTCGGTCAGGGGCCTGGGGGTCAAACGGGGTGTACATTCGGTATCCCTCCATTAACCTCTCCAGAAACCCCGCCGGGGTTTCTTCATTACCTTGGGTTATGGCACGTACCTTAGCCAAATTAGTGGGGCATCTCCATGCCCCTCTGAGACCTGTCAGGAGAATCTGGCAATAGAGACGAAGTCATTCCCTACCGGCTGCCGTACTGAAATCCCAATCTGGTCTAGTCAACGGGAATGCTGTATCAATCTCATTTGGCAGCTGGGTGGGTTGACCATTGTCCCCCGGAACATTTTTCCGAGCCTCCGTGAGAACTCGCTGTCTCTCCTCCGTGGTCAGGAGAGCCTGCAGGAGCTGCTGGCAGTCATCCCAAGTCGGTTGGTGGGTTAAAAGAATAGATTCAATTAATCCTGTCAAAGCCTGTGGGTCTTGAGAAAAAGGCGGGTTATGGGTTTTCCAATTGTACAAATCTGAGGCTGAGAATGGCCAGTATTGCATCTGATCCCCCACTGAGTGAAGTGGGAAAGCCTGAGCCTCCCACTTGCCGTCCTCACTCCCCCCTCCCCGACGCAGATGCAGCCTGGCACTCATGGGGGTCGAACGAGCCGGGGGGTTCTCCTCCCTTTCTCCCTGCGTAGAATCCGGGGAAGGTGCCGTAGGCCTTCTCGGGAGGGGTGCGTAAGGCGGTGGGGTGTCAAAAAGCAAAAGATCCTCCTGCCCGCCCGGGAGGACTGAGGGTTTCTTGGTTTTGAGGGAGTTTAACTCCTTCAATGGGTAAAGGGTCGAGGTGGGGCCAACTGACGGAGATCCGCCCTGATCTGCGGGTTTCGGTAACAGGGGTGTCACGGACGGAGGGGCGGGTTTGGGGCTCGGCTCCGCCACTGACGGAGATCCGCCCAGATCCGCGGGCTTCGGTAACAGGGGTGTCACGGATGGAGGCGCGGGTTTGATGCTCGGCTCCGCCACAATCCTGTTAGTAAAGAGAAAAAGTTTCACCCATTTTGGGGGGTTCTGCGCCAGGTCCTCCCACACAAAGATGTAAGGCACTTGTTCCGGGTGCCCTTCTTTTCCTTCTTTATAGACCTGGCTCTTCACCTGCAAGATAATACGAGAGTCAAAAGTCCCATCCCGTGGCCACCCGATATTGAAGGCTAGCCAGTCGGTGGTGCAGAAGACCGTCCAGTTTTTCTTCCGCACTTCCACAGACAAGTTCTGGGCCCGCTCTCGGACCTCCTTCCAATGATCTAAAGTGAGGCTCAGAGATGTAGTTAGTCCCTGTCCCATGTTAACGACAAAAGGCAAGTAAACTATAACACAGAACACAATCAGAAGACACACGAACACACTGCGCGCGACAATGGAACGAGACAAAACTGAAACCAAAACTCCAGATGGGAGCGGCTGCCTAGCCAGCCTCACCCGGGGAAGGAGGAAGACGAAGTCCTTTCCTTCTTCCCAGCCAGGTGGGAGTGGCTGCCTAGCCAGCCTCTCCCAGACCACCGCTGGAGCGTCCTCCAGGGCTTGAGCCAGGGGTCCTGGACACGTCTGTCCCTTCCTACTACTGGCTCTCGACTCTTTCGGCGCCTAGCGCCCGGACACCTAGCGCCCGTACAGACAAACAATAGAACACACAAAAATATATATAAAACAGAAAAGACTTACCTCCGATTGGGAGATGGAGGGTGGATCTGGGGTGCCAATTTCCTGGCCAACACACCAAGAAATGTAAGACCCCTTAAGCAGGCGTCCCACAAACCAGACCCCAGAAACACAGACTCCACTCCAATCGATGCAAAGGCAAGAGGAAAGTTTATTTCATTTGCAAATGGGCCGTCTCAGCAGCACCCTCTGGTAGGGTGCAGAGAGAGAGAGCGGCCCCGAACAATAGCTTTACAGAGTATTTAAAACTAAAAACCACAGTATTAGCATACTTAATTGTGTTACAACTCTATTGGGCAAGCTACAGGTTACACTAGCATTTTATTGGGTAAGTTAATGGTTGCTAGGTAAGGGGCTTAGGAAGGGGGTCGTGGGCAGTTTCTTCTTATCAGCTGAAGCAAGCAAGGATGAGGATGGCAGTACAGAACCTTATTGTAACTCTTTTCCGGACTCCTGCAAATGTTATCGCGTGAGACAGTTACACAGAGTAGTTTCACAAGGCAGTTTCCCAAGGTTATTCTGCAGGCAGGTGGAGACACAGTTATCTTAAGGAATGGCTACTGTCAGCAGCCAAACTTTTTAACCCTTGCTAAAATTATTTTAATATTTACTTTTAGCAGGGGTCTTATACTATGGTGAAGTCATTTGAAACTAAATTAAGAATATGAGAAGTGTAAATGGAAAAGAGTAATGGTGCGTTTCCCCACTGTATAAGTACAAAAGCTTTCCTTGACACTTAAAATGCTCTTGAATGTGCAAAAGGAATTGAGGCATTGAGTGAAATGTTCAAGCATGTGAAAAGTAAATAAAATTGAACATGCTTGCTTCATTCTCCCATGTGCGACCAGCTGATGTGCCTGATACCCTACCATGTCAAACCATTCAGCTGCAAAGTGATGGTGAGTGACACACTAAGTACAACAACCTCCCATTGCTTGAGTTCTATAAATATTACATAGCATTGATGAATTTCTCAAGTAGAGGAGACATGGATTGAAATTTACAACTGTTAGGGCTGGCAATTTTGGGCGCCAGATAAAGTCACCAACTGCAATGCAAGCACCCTCTATGGGCACCATACTGAGTCTCACCTGCCCCACTTTTGATCCAGTTCCTCACAAATGGCTGGAAAAAAGCAGCAGAAGGTGGTCCACGTCCTGGGATCGCTGCCTCCATGTGGGAGACCCATATCAAATTTCTGATTTTGGCTTGGCCTAGCCCCAGTTGCCATTGTCATCTGGGGAGTGAACAGTGAAGAAAATGGAACATTTTCTCTCTCTCTCCCCCTCTCTCCCTCTCCCTCCCTTTCTCTTTTTCTCTCTCATTCCTGCCTCCCACCCTCCCTCTTTCCCTCTGACTTTCAAATAAATAAATGAGTCTTTTACAAATAAAAATAAAAATATGCAATCTGTTCAGAACACCTTACCAGCACAAGTACTTCTTTTCAAAACTTACCATTATAAAGAGTTGACTGCACTGCAGATTGACAGACAAAAACTTTGAAAGGAAACTGCAAATAGCAACATCACTAATACCAGCTAATATCACATTCTTAACAAATAAGAAGCAGTTCTGTCAGCGGCCACTCGACAAACTAAGCGAAGACACAGTACTCGGTCTGTTCATCAGCGTTTAATGCCTTGAAGCCTTCAAGCCAAGGTAGGGAGCTTGGCTACAAGGGACCGGAGGCCGCCTTCTTGAGAGGCTCTTCAACCACCGGCCCTGAGCACAGCAAGAAACGAGTATATATACCCACAGCCCCACAAGCTCAAAGATGGTTACACAGAGTCAGTATAGCGTAACAAACAAAAGGTCACATAAAATTCAAACAACCGATAACATCAATAACATCCTGTTATGCAGTTAGAGGTCTAGAACACCTGCATATCTCAGGCATGTCTTGGTGTAAACAGGTCGCCTTAACCCGAGGTTAGGGCTAGGTATGGAAAATTCCATATGACAGTGCTATATGTGGGGGTAGCTCCCCACACAGTTCCAGATGTCATATTTGGAGTGAGGCCAAATATAGCAGGCTAATTTTTGAGTTGCTAATTTTGTGTGGGCCAAAAAATGATATAATAAATATCTAAATGGTTCTTGGGAGAAAAACATTCCCCATCCTCTCACCTAGCTGCTGCACCCTATTGTCTAAATGATAATCCTGCCAGAATCAACCTAAAGGATCATATATATTTACTCTTGTAAGTCCTTACTAAGCAATTCTGTTGGTTTTCATCAGTACTTCTTGATGCTATTTTTATTTATTTGAAGCATTGAGTTACAGAGAGGGGTAGAGGCAGAGAGAGAGAGAGGAGAGAGAAGAGAAAGAGAGAGAGACAGAGAGAGAGAGAAAGAAAGGTCTTCCATTGCTGGTTCACTCCCAAATGTCTGGAATGGCTGAAGCTGAGCCAATCTGAAGCCAGAAGCCAGGAGCTTCCTCCTGGTCTCTCATGTGGATGCAGGGGCCCAAGGACCTGGGCCATGTTCCACTGTCTTCCAGGCACATTTAGCAGGGAGCTGGATCAAAAGTGGAGCAGCTGGGGCCCGAACCAGCACCCATATGGGATGCCGGTGCTGCACACCGGTGCTTTAACCCATGGAACCAGAGTTCTGGCCCCTCCTTATGCTATATTCCCTGATTCCTCTGATGGGCACTAAGTTCCCAAATATATATGCCAAAATCTAACCTTCTTGTCTTCTAGCTTCTCTAGCTTTATGTGTCATTTCCCTGTTTTTGTGATGGAAGATCAGCCACTCAACTCACTGATTTGACAGAGTAATACCAGCAACCTATCAAGTTTCAGTCACTGAGCCCATGACGGTAACATCTTGATGGTTGACCTTGTCACAATGGATTCCTTTTCCAGGAAAGCCAGTTTCTGAGCAACGAGGAACTACAAGTTGCCTAGAGCCCCCAGACTGACTAAAGTCCACCTGACCATCACAAACCCCCTATAACTAATCAAAGAAAAGTCACAAATATTGCTTGTCACCCAGGAACTTGTACATAAACTGAACAGGTACATCTCAGTCTTAACTTCAACCTCTGAGAACTTTCATTCCTCACTCTTTGAGTAGCCTGGAAATTATACAATAGCTGTCTATTTCTTGCTCTGTGCTCTACAATAAGTACCTCCTTTATCTACCACCCCAGCATCAGTCATTCACCTTTATGTGGGCAAGCGGACCCAGCTTTGGGCTTTCTATAAACACTCTTCCCATCAGTTTTGGTGGTTTCTTTATATCAAAATAGAGGCCTCCTTTCTGGGCCAGAGAGATTATTGCCTTGAGAAATTGCTTTATGACAAATGCAGTCATAATAGAATGGGTGATAACAGTTTTTTATAGCCTGCTAAGGTGTATTTTGAAAATCTAAGAAATTTTATTTATAAGCCTAAAAAAGAAAAAAAATGATGGTGTTTTACTATAATTCTACTTTGCCTCAGTACTCCCTAAGATTTGGCACTTAATACATCACTGGGTTATGAGCCTGCTTTTCTGAAGTAGCTTTATGAAACAAGGGGGTAGGTTCTGTGTATGTAAGCTCCTTTTTGCTGCCATACCAAAGCTAGTCAATATACTGAATATAAAATGGACCTAAAATAATGCTTCAAAGGTTATATTACCCAAAAAATGCCTCTTTGTGAGTAGAAATGAGTGGAATGGATGTTTTTGTCTTCTTGGAAGAAAAATTAGGAGACAGAGATGCGTGGTAAGCAAGGGATCAAGATCTAATGGCATAGGACATCCATCAGGACTCTCATTCAGATTCTGTCTAGGGAGCAGCTCAGTCCAGTTTAATGGAGAGAATACAGCTGAAAAGTCAGGTGGGCATCTCAGGGAAGCATTGAAAGCTGCTCATGCATTCTTTTTTTTTTGACAGGCAGAGTAGACAGTGAGAGAGAGAGAGAGAGACAGAGAGAAAGGTCTTCCTTTGCCATTGGTTCACCTGCCAATGGCTGCCGTGGCCGGTGCACCACGCTGATCAAATGGTAGGAGCCAGGTGCTTCTTCTGGTCTCCCATGGGGTGCAGGACCCAAGCACTTGGGCCATCCTCCACTGCACTCCCTGACCATAGCAGAGAGCTGGCCTGGAAGAGGGGAAACCGGGACAGAGTCCGGCACCCCGACCGGGACTAGAACCCGGTGTGCCAGCGCTGCAAGGTGGAGGATTAGCCTGTTGAGCCATGGCATCGGCCTTCATGCATTCTTTATTAAGACTGGGACTTACGATGGACTGAGTACAATCTTCCAGCCATTTCTCTTACCCTTTTCCTTCTTCCTTGGGATACAGGGTTTACTGTGTGTGAAACAGGTAAAATTCCCAGTAAAAAGCAAGGACCTGGATAGGAATTTAGAGCTCCACCTCAACTACAACATATTGGCAGAGCCACCCAGGAGAAAATTAATTCCAGAAAAAGTAGCAGGGCAAGTGGAATTGAATTGGTTTCTGTCTCAGCAGAATGCAGCTACTACATCCTGAAAATCTTTCTGTTCCCCTGTCCCTCTTCTCTGAGAACTTGTGGCTCCAGAAGTTCAGCTAAAATGCCAACACCAATGCCCCTGGTGTTTCTAATTTTGATAGCTTCTGGGGGAAGGAAGGCCATTTAAAACTGCTTGAGATAACGGGATTTGGGCAGAGGAAGCAAAGGAAGAGGGAGAGCAGTTTGTGAATGTTTGCTGATTGATAGGTGTTTCCAGGTTGTTCTTAATGTGTTTTTGAGGATAATTTATATTATGGGGCAAGCTGGAATTTAAGATTTTAGCAAACACAGATTGGCTACAAGTGGTAAAAAAGGTTCCATCTAGTTTTTGAATTGTGGTGTTTCCCTTGTTAAGGTCAGTGAGTGTAGTTTTCATGTGCTATCGTGATGGGTTCTGTTACCTAGTAGCCACACCACATGGTGGGAGGAGGAATGCAGGTATCCAACTTAGTGGAGGTTCCACATCCTGTGGTGAGGGGCCACTTCTGCCTTCAATATAGAGGCCTCCAGTGAAACATGTGGTCACCAAGATGGTGGCCCCAATGGGCACTTTCTGCCCCTACTGGTAGACAATTAACAGATTCCATGCCCAAGATGAGAGCCCTTTTGGGACTTGTGGCTGCCAATATGGGGGCCTCCATGGGGACCTCTGCCCTTACCAGGAGACGGGCAGCAGATTCCTTCTCCAATATGGTAACCTACATAACTAGACACCAGCTGTGTCCCTCATCAGCAATAACATGCTTTTCTCTAATTTTTTTTCATATTTATGCTATTTTTTACCACTCTAGAATGCACCCCAGACACGGGATTCTGATGTTTCCAGGGGATAACATTTCCAGGCAATGGTGGCAAAAGAGCTCTCCATATTAGGAATACCAGAAAGCCTTGAGAGATGTAAATCTTAGATGGCAGTTAATTGCCTCCCATGGAGTCACCAGAACGTCAGTGACAGCAGTGCCTCCTAAGGTTACAAGACTCAGGCATTACAGTATAAGCTCTCTGAGAATTTTCAGGGTACAAAAGTCAAGAAATTCACTCAAACTTCTGACAACCAATTTCAACCATGCACTGCATTTATCACTCAGGAACTTCCTGGTGTGAAAGGATGCCTCCTAGATATGTTTCTTCCAATGGTGGTAACAGCCTCTGAGTTTATTTGTAGCACTGTGGAAAATCCCCAATTTTGCATGGTTATGACTACAAGTGGACTGACACTTTTATGATGGTAGCACACCATCCTAACACCAGTAGTCCTAGGTGCAGTGGTAAGAAAATTTTTATGGGGGCAACAGGATAATACCCTGGGTTGAACTGGTAGTGGAGCACTATAGCTGGCTGGTTGATACAGGGAAGTCCTATGGCAGGCTTGTCAAGACAGGGAGCCCCTAGACAACCTGGTAAAAACAGAGAGCCCACATTGGATGCAAAAAGAAACCAAATTCCATCTCTAAGTCACATGTTTAGACCTACCTGGGCTCATACCAAGCCCTGACTACATTGTGTCTTCCCAGGTAATGGAGAGACTAAGCCATGTGTAGTTTCACATCCATACTCATGGACACACACCCCTAAGATGTATGCTCAATAATTGGGAAACTCTTAAACTGGATGATATAACTAAGAAGAAGCTGATTTCTCTCTATAATACTGTTTATCCAAACACAAGTTGGAAAATGGAGAAACATGGACAACAAGTGGGACTCTTTAATTCCATACTATTTCAGCACTTGACTTATATTGTAGACAACAACAGAAATGATCATAAGTTGCTTGTCGTTCAAGCCTTTATATCATTACATCAGCACTTTGCTCCTGAAAATGTGTGACTATATCATGCCCCCACTGTCCAAGAGGAAAAGGAGCAACCAAGAGATATAGTAGATGACCCATCAGTAAGTGGTCCTCGATCATCCCAATCTCAACTAGTTCCAATGACAGGTTCATCTCAAAAGGATACTTGATCTTCTTCGTCTTCAATACCTGACTCCTGTATCCCTTCTATCCCTGAAGACCCTCTACTTTTTAAACCTTCCTGTCCCCCTGTACCAGAGGATAGCCAACTGGAGCTACTCGTAGTGAGGCCCTGTATTGACCACAAAGGGTCGTGCATACATGTCCTGCCTGCCAGGGTTTTCAGAAAAGATAAGAATGCATATCTTCATCAGCATCTGTTTCTCACAAAATCAGAGGATGGATGGGGACTTCAACTTTGATTGATGATTTTCTCAAGCATGGACTCTTGGTCCTATGCAAGCCTCCTCATAACACTCCTATTCTTCCTGTTACAAAACAAATGGGTGTATATAGGATGGTTCAGGACCTCTAGGTTATTTATAGCTAGTCATTATAATTCATCCTATTGTGCCAAACCCTTAGGCTTATATTGACACAGGTACCTGAATGTGATTCATTCTATAAAGCTTGAAACCTAAAGGATGGTTTCCTCTGCATCCCATTAAGCCCATAATCTCAATTTTAATGTTTTTATTTTTTATTTTATGGATTTAATATGTACAGATTTAGCAATATAATGGTACTTTCCACCCTACCTCCTTCCTGACCATGCTCCTACACTTCTTCTTCCTCCTCCTTATCCTATTACAATTCTTATTTTTATGACACTCTATTTTTAGTTAATTTTATAATCATTAAGATAAAACCCACATTCAGTAAAGAGTTCAACAAATAATATAAAGAAATAAAAAACACTGTTCCTCAACAGTTTTAGCAGTTTTTTAATAAACCTTTGAACCTCAAGGTGCCAAATTCAGTCCTATAGATTAACTGCTAGGTACTCTTTTAGTTACCACAATCAGGGAGATCATATGGTATTTGTCTTTTGCAGACAGGTTTATTTCACTAAGTATAATGGTTTCTGTTGCATCATTGCTTGCTTTTTAATATTTTATTTAATGAATATAAATTTCCAAAGTACAGCTTATAGATTACAATGGCTACCCCCCATAAATTCCCTCCCACCCACAACCCTCCCCTTTCCCACTCCCTCTTCCCTTCCATTCACATCAAGATTCATTTTCAATTCTCTTTATATACAGAAGATCAGTTTAGTATATATTAAGTAAAGATTTTAACAGTTTGCAACCACATAGCAACACAAAGTGAAAAATATTGTTGGAGTACTACTCATAGCATTAAATCACAATGTACAGCACATTAAGGACAGAGATCCTACATGATATTTTTTAAAAAACTGATTGATTTTTTCCAGGCCAGCTCTCTGCTGTGGCCAGGGAGTGCAGTGGAGGATGGCCCAAGTGCTTGGGCCCTGCACCCCATGGGAGACCAGGAGAAGCACCTGGCTTCTGCCATCGGATCAGTGCGGTGCGCCAGCCACAGCGCACCAACCGCGGAGGCCATTGGAAGGTGAACCAACGGCAAAGGGAGACCTTTCTCTCTGTCTCTCTCTCACTGTCCACTCTGCCTGTCAAAAATAAATAAAGAAATAAATAAAAAGAGATTTTAAAAAATTGTTTAATTTTCTATGCAATTTCCAATTTAACACGAAGTTTTTGTTTCTCATTTTCAATTATCTTTATATACAGAAGATCAATTCAGTATATACTAAGTAAAGATTTCACCAGTTTGCACCCACACAGAAACACAAAGTGTAAAAATAAAGTTTCAGTGCTAGTTATAGCATTACTTCACATTGGACAACACATTAAGGACAGATCCCATATGAGACATAAGTACACAGTGACTCCTGTTGTTGATTTAACAATTTGACACTCTTGTTTATGGTGTCAGTAATCTCCCTAGGCTCTAGTCATGAGTTGCCAAGGCTATGAAAGCCTTCAGGGTTCGCCAACTTCGATCTTATTCCAACAGGGTCATAGTCAAAGTGGAAGTTCTCTCCTCCCTTCACAGAAAGGTACCTCCTTCCTTGATGGCCCTGTGCTTTCCACTGGGATAACACTCGCTGAGATCCTTCATTTAGGTCTTCTTCTTCTTCTTCTTTTTTTTCCCAGCATGTCTTGGCTTTCCATACCTAAAATACTCTCATAGGTTCTTCAGCCAGATCCAAATGCCTTAAGGGCTGATTCTGAGGCCAGAGTGCTATTTAGGATATCTGGCATTCTATGAGTCTGCTGTGGCTCCCCCTTCCCATGTTGGATCCTTCTCTCCCTTTTTTTGGTTTTATCAGTTAGTATCAGCAGACACTTGTCTTGTTTGTGTGATCCCTTTGACTCTTCGATCTATCAGTGTGATCAATTTTGAACAGAAATTGATCACCTGGACTGATGAGATGGCATTGGTACATGCCACCTTAATGGACTTGTATTGGAATCCCTGGCACGTTACTAACTCCATCATTTGGGACAAGTCCAATTGAGCATGTCCCCAATTGTACATCTGCTCCCTCTCTTTTTCTCATTCTTATATTTAACCGGGATCACTTTTCAGTTACAATTTATTTTTTTTTCTTTTTTCTTTTTTTTTTTAACTTTTATTTAATGAATATAAATTTCCAGTATACAGCTTATGGATTACAATGGCTTCCCCTTCCCATAACTTCCCTCCTACCCGCAACCCTCCCCTCTCCCGCTCCCTCTCCCCTTCCATTCACATCAAGATTCATTTTCAATTCTATATATATACAGAAGATCAATTTAGTATAAAATACTTCAACAGTTTGCACCCACATAGCAACACAAAGTGAAACATACTGTTTGAGTACTAGTTATAGCATTAAATCAAAATGTACAGTACATCAAGGACAGAGATCCCACATCAGGAGCAAGCGCACAGTGGCTCCTGTTGTTGACCCAACAAATTGACACTCTAGTTTATGGCGCCAGTAACCACCCTAGGCTGTCGTCATGAGTTGCCTAGGCTATGGAAGCCTTCCAAGTTCCCCAACTCTGATCATATTTAGACAAGGTCATAAAAGACAGGGTGAGGATAGTAACCAATGATCCTAAGAGTGGCCTTAACCAGGTCTGAACAATTATACAGCATTAAGTGGGGAAGAGGACCATCAGTTCACACAGGTTGGGAGTAGAGCCATTGGTGGTAGAGTAGAGGTTATGATTACAAAGGAATGAGGCCCAAGTGCACTAGACAGGGTCTAGAACAAAGGACAGAGTCATTATTAGAGGAGCTAAGAAAGGTGCTGTCTAAGCTACAATTAAGTTTTCTGATTGAGAGGCAAATAGAACCTGATAGAAGGGGCTTGATAATAATCTGTTGGGTTTTAGGCCTTGTAAGTTAAGAGGCCCAGACCTATCTATCTCTTCACATGGGGTATATCCTAAGGGAGGTGTGAACCTCCTAGGGGAAGGCACTCTGTTGACTTTCATTACTTGGCTGGCCTGGGAGGAGAGCTGGCCAGGTAAAGGCAGGTGGCATCTCTAACAAGAAATTTACAGTTCTGCCTGCAATGTTGCTGACCCTACTTGACCATCCCCTCAGCTGCAGTGGTCACTTTGGAAGTTGGGCTGAGTGAAGGGCTTTTCAGCTTAGAGCCAATAAGATCTGTGGCTCTGACCTGGGCATCCTTCGATTCCAGGGCAGGTCCATTTCCAGTGATCCAACTCTTGGCAGAGCTGCCAGGGCTCTTCACAAGCTGACTTCTGCTGAAGCCCAGGCTTACCACCTTGAAAGCCACTGCAGTGGACTGGCCTGTTGGGCCTCCTTGAGGGCAGATCACTGTACAGATCAGCCATTAATAGGCCTGCCACCCATTGCTTCTGATGCCTAGCTTTCTTTTCCTCCTGGTTTGTGTTAAAGCAGACCAGAGGATGCAAGTCAAGGGAGTGCCCGTGTCCCATCTCTAATCTTCGGTGGCCTGAACTACAAGTCTATAGTCACAGGCATGTTCTGTAGTAGTTTTTCTAAGGTAGACAATGCCCATGAGGAAAATTATATTCTCACTTTAAAACTTTCTTTCCCTTTGGTCTGAAAGGGAGGTTTTTTTTTTTCTACTTACTGTATACTTCGCTGATGGCGATGTGAATCTCGCTATGAGATTATTAGTTAAGTTCTTATTTTGGCTATGCTATTACAGAAAAATGTCAGCCTTCTCTTATAAGGTCTAAAGATTAAATTGTGCGTCCCACAGATTCCTTCATAATAGAATTAGTTCCCTACCTTGAAGAGAATAGAGAAGTGAAAGAACAAGTTGGGCTTAGAATAGAGAAATGAGGGAGCAAGTCCTAGATCGCTTGCTGACAATAGCAATATCACATGAATACTTAGCAAACCGTTTCAACCCTTAGATAAGAACTTAATAAAACATTTACCGGAAGGTCCAATGCCTTCTATAAATTTTAAGAATCATGTATTTGAAAACACGTCTTAAATATCTAACATGGTGTAATTTGTTTAACCAGTAAACTTAAGCACAACCATATAAAATGTTTTTAGTTTCTTTCTACCAACAAGTTTAAAACATATGATACACAGATTCAGGTCATACAAATTAAAATGTATCTTTGATTGATTTTAGCAGCTTAAATTTATGGACAATCTTATCTAAAAGCCATTTAAAATAAAACTCTTAATAAAATTTCCCCATGTGGACATACAATATGTACGCACATATAACATAGCATAATAGACCAATATCAAAATCCAAAATATCTGGTTGAAATAAGATTCCTTAAAATCATGACATAACATAGACCAAATCTGATCATTGTTACAAGGTGATTATTCAAGTCTTTGAAAATAAGCACATAGTTAAATAACCCATAGCTCTTCATCTCCTCCCTCTCTTTTTCCACTCTTAGCTTTAACAGGGATCACTTTTCAGTTAAAATTTAAACACCTAAGAATAATTGTGTGTTAATTACTGAGTTCAACCAATAGTACTAGAACCACAACAACAACAACAAATACTAAAAAGGATAAAGTATTACATTGTACATCTAAAGTCAGGACAGGAGCTGATCAGTTCATTGTTGCTTATAGTCCATTTCACTTAAGAGGTTTCCCCTTTGGCACTCAGTTGTCACCGATCAGGGAAAACAAATGATATTTTTCTCTTTGGGACTGGCTTAATTCACTCAGCATGATGTTTTCCAGATTGCTCCATCTTGTTGCAAATGACTGGGTTTCATTGTTTCTTACTGCTGTATAGTATTCTATGGAGTACATGTCCCATAATTTCTTTATCCAGTCTACTGTTGATGGGCATTTGGGTTGGTTCCAGGTCTTAGCTATTGTGAATTGAGCTGCAATAAACATTAATGTGCAGATGGCTTTTTTATTTGCCAAATTAATTTCCTTTGGGTAAATTCCAAGGAGTGGGATGGCTGGGTTGTATGGTAGGGTTATGTTCAGGTTTCTGAGGAATCTCCAGACTGACTTCCATAGTGGCTGAACCAGTTTGCATTCCCACCAACAGTGGATTAGTGTCCCTTTTTCCCCACATCCTCTCCAGCATCTACTGTTGGTAGATTTCTGAATGTGAGCCATTCTAACCGGGGTGAGATGGAACCTCATTGTGGTTTTGATTTGCATTTCTCTGATTGCTAGTGATCTTGAACATTTTTTCATGTGTCTGTTGGCCATTTGGATTTCCTCTTTCGAAAAATGTCTATTGAGGTCCTTGGCCCATCTCTTGAGTGGGTTGTTTGTTTTGTTGTTGTGGATTTTCTTGATTTCTTTGTAGATTCTGGTTATCAATCCTTTATCTGTAGTATAGTTTGCGAATATTATTTCCCATTCTGTTGGTTGCCTCTTCACTTTCCTGACTGTTTCTTTTGAAGTACAGAAAATTCTCAATTTGATGCAGTCCCAAATGTTAATTTTGGTTTTGACTGCCTGTGCTGTTGGAGTATTTTCCAGGAAATCTTTGCCTGTGCCTATATCTTGCAGGGTTTCTCCAATGCTCTCTAATAATTTGATGGTTTCGGGTCGTAGATTTAAGTCTTTAATCCATGTTGAGTGAATTTTTGTGTAAGGTGATAGGTATGGGTCTTGCTTCAAGCTTCTGCACGTGGAAATCCAATTTTCCCAGCACCATTTATTGAATAGACTGTCGTTATTCCAGGGATTAGATTTGGATCTTTGGTCAAATATAAGTTGACTTTCAGTTACAATTTAAACACCTAAGAATAATTGTGCGCTAATTACAGAGTTCAACCACTAGGACTAGAACAAAAAAAATACTAAAATGGATACAGTATTACACTGTATAACAACAGTCAGCACAAGAGCTGATCAAGGCACTGTTTCTCATAGTGTCCATTTCACTTAAAAGGTTTCCCCTTTGGTGCTCAGTTAGTTGTCAAAGATCAGGGAAAACAAATGAGATTTGTCTTTTTGGGACTGGCTTAATTCACTCAGCATGATGTTTTCCAGATTCCTCCATCTTGTTGCAAATGACTGGGTTTCATTGTTTTTGACTGCTGTATAGTAATCTATAGAGTACATGTCCCATAGTATCTTTATCCAGTCTACTGTTGATGGGCATTTGGGTTGATTCCAGGTCTTAGCCATTGTGACTTGAGCTGCAACAAACGTTAAGGAGCAGATGGTTTTTTTCTTTGACAAATTAATTTCCTTTGGTGAATTCCAAGGAGTGGGATGGTTGGGTTATATGGTAGGGTTATATGCAGCTTTTGAGGAATCTCCAGACTGACTTCCATAGTGGCTGAACCAGTTTGCATTCCCACCAACAGTGGGTCAGTGTCCCTTTTTCCCCACATCCTCTCCAGCATCTGTTGTTGGTAGATTTCTGAATGTGAGCCATTCTCACTGGGGTGAGGTGAAACCTCATTGTGGTTTTGATTTGCATTTCCCTGATTGCTAGTGATCTTGAACATTTTTTCATGTGTCTGTTGGCCATTTGGATTTCCTCTTTGGAAAGATGTCTGTTGAGGTCCTTGACCCATCTCTTAAGTGGGTTGTTTGTTTTGTTGTTGTGGATTTTCTTGATTTCTTTGTAGATTCTGGTTATCAACCTTATCTGTTTCATAGGCATGGCTTTCCATGCCTAAAATACTCTCATAGGCTCTTCAGCCAGATCCAAATGCCTTAAGGGCTGATTCTGAGGCCAGAGTGCTATTTAGGATATCTGGCATTCTATGAGTCTGCTGTGGCTCCCCCTTCCCATGTTGGATCCTTCTCTCCCTTTTTTTTGGTTTTATCAGTTAGTATTAGCAGACATTAGTCTTGTTTGTGTGATCCCTTTGACTCTTAGACCTATCAGAGCCATCAATTGTGAACTGAAATTGATCACTTGGACTAGTGAGATGGCATTGGTACATGCCACCTTGGTGGGATTGTATTGGAATCCCCTGGCACTTTTCTAACTCCATCATTTGGGGCAAGTCCAATTGAGCATGTCCCCAATTGTACATCTCCTCCCTCTCTTTTTCTCATTCTCATATTTAACCGGGATCACTTTTCAGTTAAGATTTAGACATCTAAGAATAATTGTGTGTTAATTACAGAGTTCAAAAAAATACTAAAATGGATAAAGTATTACACTGTACATCAACAGTATTTTTTCACTTTGTGTTGCTATGTGAGGGCAAACTGTTGAAATCTTTATATATACTAAACTGATTTTTCTGTATATAAAGAGAATTGAAAATGAATCTTGATGGGAATGGAAGGGGAGAGCGAGTGGGAAACTGGAGGGTTGCAGGTGGAGGGGAAGTTGTGTGGGGGGGGAGCCATTGTAATCCATAAGCTGTACTTTGAAATTTATATTGTACATCAGCAGTCAGCACAAGAGCTGACCAAGTCACTGTTCCTCATAGTGTCCATTTCACTTCAACATGTTTCCCATTTGGAGCTCAGATAGTTGTCAAAGATCAGGGAGAATATATGATATTTGTTCCTTTGGGGCTGGCTTAATTCACTCAGCATGATGTTTTCCAGATTCCTCCATCTTGTTGCAAATGACTGGGTTTCATTGTTTTTGACTGCTGTATAGTATTCTATAGAGTACATGTCCCATAATTTCTTTATCCAGTCTACTGTTGATGGGCATTTGGGTTGATTCCAGGTCTTAGCCATTGTAAACTGAGCTGCAACAAACATGAAGGTGCAGACCTCTTTTTGGTTTGCCAATTTAATTTCCTTTGTGTAAATTCCAAGGAGTGGAATGGCTGGGTTGTATGGTAGGGTTATGTTCAGGTTATTGAGGAATCTCCAGACTGACTTCCATAGTGGCTGAACCAGTTTGCATTCCCACCAACAGTGGGTCAGTGTCCCTTTTTCCCCACATCCTCACCAGCATCTGTTGTTGGTAGATTTCTGAATGTGAGCCATTCTAACTGGGGTGAGGTGAAACCTCATTGTGGTTTTGATTTGCATTTCCCTGATGGCTAGTGATCTTGAACATTTTTTCATGTGCCTGTTGGCCATTTGGATTTCCTCTTTGGAAAGATGTCTGTTGAGGTCTTTGGCCCATCTCTTAAGTGGGTTGTTTGTTTTGTTGTTGTGGATTTTCTTGATTTCTTTGTAGATTCTGGTTATCAACCCTTTATCTGTTACAAAGTTTGCAAATATTTTTTCCCATTCTATCGGTTTCCTATTCACTTTCCTGACTGCTTCTTTTGAAGTACAGACACTCCTCAGTTTGATGCAATCCCAATAGTTAATTTTGGCTTTGAATGCCTGTGCTCCAGGGGTCTTTCCCAAGAAGTCTTTGCCAGTACCTATATCTTGCAGGGTTTCTCCAATCCTCTCTAAGAATTTGATGTTTTTGGGTCATAGATTTAAGTCTTTAATCCATGTTGAGTGAATTTTTGTGTAAGGTGAATGGTAGGGATCTTGCTTCATGATTTTGCACATGGAAATACAGTTTTCCCAGCACCATTTATTGAATAGACTGTCCTTATTCCAGGGATTGGTTTTGTATCCTTGATCAAATATGAGTTGGCTGTAGATGTTTGGGTTGATTTCTGGTGTTTCTATTCTGTTCCATTGGTCTATCCATCTGTTTCTGTACCTGTACCATGCTTTTTGATAACAACTGTCCTGTAGTATGTCCTGAAATCTGGTATTGTGATGCCTCCAGCTTTGTTTTTGTTGTACAAGATCGCTATAACTATTGGAGGTCTCTTATCTCCATATGAATTTCAACATCATTTTTTTCCAGATTTGAGAAGAATGCCTTTGTTATTTTGATTGGTACTGCATCGAATTTGTAAATCGCTTTTGGGAGAATGGACATTTTGATTATGTTGATTCTTCCAATCCATGAGCATGGAAGATTTCTCCAGTTTTTGGTATCCTCTTCTATTTCTTTTTAATGTTTTGTAGTTTTCATCATAGAGATCTTTAACGTCCTTGGTTAAGTTTATTCCAAGTTATTTGATTATTTCTGTAGCTATTGAGAATGGAATTGAACATAGGGATTCTTCCTCAGCCATGGCATTGGCTGTGTATACAAAGGCTGTTGATTTTTGTGCATTGATTTTTATATCCTGCTACTTTGCCAAACTCTTCTCTGAGTTCCAGTAGTCTCTTAGTAGAGTTCTTTTGGTCCCCTAAATAAAGAATCATATTATCTGCAAAGAGGGATAGTTTGAGTTCTTCCTTCCCAATTTGTATCCCTTTAATTCCTTTTTCTTGCCTAATAGCTCTGGCTAAGATTCCAGAACTATATTGAAGAGCAGTGGTGAGAGTGGGCATCCTTGTCTAGTACCACATCTCAGTGGAAATGCTTCTAACTTTTCAACTTTCAATAGGACACTGGCTGTCAGTTTTTCATTAATTGCTTTGATTGTATTGAGTAATGTTCCTTCCGTACCCAGTTTGCTTAGGGTTTTTATCATGAAAGAGTGTTGCATTTTATCAAATGCTTTCTCTGCATCTATTGAGAGAATCATATGGGTTTTCTTCTGCAGTCTCTTAATGTGGTGTATCACATTGATTGTTTTGCAAACACTGAACCATCCCTGCATACCAGGGATAAATCACACTTGGTCTGGTTGGATGATCTTTGTGATGTGTTGTTGCATTCTATTGGCCAGAATTTTATTGAATATTTTTGCATCTATGTTCATCAGGGATATTGGTCTGTAATTCTCTTTCACTGTTGCATCCTTTTTCTGGCTTAGGAATTAAGGTGATGCTGGCTTCATAGAAAGAATTTGGGAGGATTCCCTCTTTTTCGATTGCTCTGAATTGTTTGTGGAAAATTGGAGTTAAATGTCTGGTAGAACTCAGCAATGAATCCATCTGGTCCCGGGATTTTCTTTGTTGGGATGGCCTTTATTACTGTTTCAATTTCTGTGTCAGTTATGGGTCTCTTTAGGTTTTCTATGTCTTCCTGGCTCAATTTAGGTAGGTTGTATGTGTCCAAGAATCTGTCCATTTCTGATAGATTTCCCTTTTTGCTGGCATAGAACTCTTTGTAGTTATTTCTGATGATTCTTTTTATTTCCGTGGTGTCTGTTGTATGTTTCCTTTTTCATTTCTCTTCGTATTGATTTTTGTTTCTCTTCTTTTTTTAGTTAGTTGTTCCAATGCATCCATTGTATTGTAAAAGGCAGGACTTCATTGCTTTACCACTGTGTAGCATTCCATAGTGTATAAACCATAGTTTCTTTATACAGTCATTAGCTCATGGACATCATATTGATTCTATATCCAAGGTATTGCGAATTGTGCAGTAATAAACCTGAGTGTACAGATCACACTTTCATAATTTGATTTAATTTCCTTTAGATTAATTCCCAAGAGTGGGATAGCTGGATCATATGGTACATCTATATTCAGATTTCTGAGGTATCTTCATACCGCCTCCCACAGTGGCTTTATCAGTTGAGCCATTCCCACCTACAGTGGGTTAAGGTAATTTCCCCACACAATTTCACCAGATTCAATGTTTGTTGATTTTGTATGAAAACCTTTCTAACTAGGGTGAGATGAAACTTCATTGTGGGTTTGATTTGTATTTCCCTGATTTCTAGCGATTGTGAGCAGTTTTTCATGTTTCTGTTGGCCAGTTGAATTTTCTCTCTTGAAACAAGTTCAAGTCCTTTGCCCATGTATTTACTGGATTGTTGGTTTTGTTGTTGTTGACTCTCTTGAGCTCTTTATAGATTCTGGATGTTAACCCTTTATTAGTTGCATAGCTAGCAAATACTTTCTCCTATTCTCTCAGTAGCCTATACACTTTGCTGAGTGCTTCTTTTGCAGTGCAGCAGCTTCTCAGCTTGACGTAATACCATTTGTCAATTCTGGCTTCCGGGATCTTTTCCAAAAGTTTCTTCCCTATGCCAAATCCTGCAGAGGTTCCTCAGTGCTCTCTAATAATTTGATGGTATCAGGTTACATATTTAGGTCATTGACCCATATTGAGTGGATTTTTGTGTAAGGTGTAAAGTAGAAGTATTCTTCCATTTTGGCATATGGAGATCCAGTTTTCCCAGCACCACTTGTTGAAGAGAATATCCTTGATCCAGGGATTGCTTTTAGCCATTTTGTCAAAGTTAAGTCATAGAAGTGTGAATTGCTTTCTGGAGTTTCTATTATTAGTCCCATTGGTCTGTGCATCTGTTTCTGTGCCAATACCAGGCTGTGTTGATTATAAATGCCTTGTAATACATCCTGAACTCTCGTATTGTGAGCCCTTCAACTTCATGTGTATTGCATAAGATTGCCTTAACCCTCAGAATACTTGTGTTTACAGATGAGTTTTAGCATTTTAGCAATTTTTTCTAGATCTGAGAGTACTGTCCTTGGGATTTTGGTTGGGACTACATTGATCTGTAAATTGCTTTGTATTGTATGAACATTTTAATGCTATTGATTTTTCCAATTCATGAACATGGAAGATTATTTCCATATTTTGACCTCCATAGTTAAATTTATTCAAACATATTTATTTTTGTTGCCATAGTGAATGGAATTGATCTTAAAAGTTCTTTCTCTCTCATGACATTATCTGTATATATACAAAATGTATTCATTTTGCTCTGTTAATTTTATATCATGTCACATTCCCAAACTCTCTTATGAGTTCTAATAGTCTCTTAGTGGAGTCTTTGGAACCCCCTATATACAAAATCATGAAATTTGCAAATAAGGATAGTTTGACTTTCTCCTATCCAATTTGGTTTTTTTCCCTCCCACCCGCAACCCTCCCCTTTCCCACTCCCTCTCCCCTTCCATTCACATCAAGATTCATATCCCTTTGATTTCTTTTTATTGCCTAATGATTCTAGCTAAAACTTCCAGAATTTATTGAATGGCAGTGGTGAGAATCGACATCCTTGTTTGGTTCAGTATCTAAGTGGGAATGCTTCCAACTTTACACCATTCAATAGGATGATAGCCATGAGTTTGTCATAAATCGCTTTCATTGTTGAGGAATGCAGATTCTATACCCAATTTGGTTAAGGTTTTCATCATGAAAGGATGTTATATTTTATCAAATGCTTTCTCAGCATCTATTGAGAAAATCGTATGGTTGTTGTTCTTCAGTTTGTTACTGTGATTATCACATTTACTGATATGCTATATTGAACAATCCCTGCATACCAGGGATAAATCCCACTTGCTCTGGGTGAATATTTCTGAAATGTCATTGGATTCAATTAGCTAATAGGTTTTGAGGATTTTTCCATCTATTTTCATCAGGGAAACTGGTTTTTAGAACTCTTTCATTGTTGTATCTCTTTCTGGTTTAGTAATTAAGGTGATACTAGCTCCATATAAAGAGTTTAAGAGGATTCCCTCCCTTTCAATTGTTTTAAATAGCTTGGGAAGAAGCAGAATTAGTTTTTCTTTAAGTGTCTGGTAGAAATCGGCAGTGACGACTTCCATTCCTGGGCTTTTATTTGTTGGGAGGGTCCGTATTACTGATTCTGTCTTGGTTACTGGTCTGTTTAGGCATTCTACGTCTTCATAATACAAACTGTGTAGATTGTTTGTATCCATCTCTTCTAGGTTTCCTAAACAGAGGCATACAGCCCTCTGTAGTAATTCAGGATGACTCCTTTTAACACTATATTGTCTGTCAAATTTCTTATTTCATGTCTGATTTTGTTGATTTGGGTCTCCCCTCCACCCCAACTTTTTTAGTTCAGTCAATGGAGTATCAATTTATTGTTTCAAAAAACCAGCTCTTTTATTTCACTGATCTTTTGAATTATATTTTTGTCTCACATCATTTATTCTTCTCTAATTATTTCTTTTATCCCACTAATTTTGGGCTTGTTTTGTAGCTGTGTTTCTAGGTTCTGAAGATGCATTGAGCTCATTTATTTGTCACCTTTCCAATTTCTTGATGTAGTCACAAATTATTATAAACTTCCCTCATTACACTGCTTTTGCATAAGTGTCGATATGTTGTATGGTCATCTTTTTTTTTTCAGAAATGTTTGGGCTTCTGTTTTTGAATTCTTCTAAAACCCACTCTTCGTTAAGGAACATGTTTTTTCAGTCTCTACATGTGTGCATATGTTCTAGAGATTCTTGTGTTATTGATTTCCATCTTCATTCCATTGTGGTCACAGAAGATGCTTGGTATGATTTTGATGATTTAGAATTTGCTAAGACTTGCTTTATGACCTAGCCTAAGGTCTATGTCAGGAAAAGTTTCCGTGCATTGGTGAAGAATGTGTATCCTGCAACTGTTCAATGAAATGTTCTTTAAATATGAGTTAGATACATTTGGGCCATAATGTAGATTAGCTCTGTTGTTTCTTTGATGATTTTCTCTTTACTTATCTGTCCACTGATGAAAGTGTTGTGTTGAGAATGGAGGGATCTGGAAAACATTATGCTGAGTGAAGTAAGCCAGTTCCCAGGGGACAAATATTATATGTTCTTCCTGACCTGTGACAACTACCTTGGCACCTAAAAGGAAACATATTGAAGTGAAATGGACACTATGGGAAACAATGACTTGATCAGCCTTTGTCCTGACTGTTGAGGATCAATTTATACTTTATTCCTTTTAGTATTTTTGTTGTTCTAATAAATACCATTGGTTGAACTCTTTAATTAACCCACAATTATTCTTAGGCACTTCAATTCAACTTAAAAGTGATCCCTGTTAAATATAAGAGTGAGAATAAGAGAGGAAGGAGATGTGCAGTTCAGCATATGCTCAATTGTACTTACCCTTAATGGTAGATCTAGAAATGTGCCAGGGGATTCCAATTCAATCCCATCAAGGTGGCATGTACCAATGCCATCTCACTAGTCAAAGTGATCAGGATAAGTTCATAATTGATCATAATGATGGGTTAAGTGTCAAAGGGATCACATAAACAAGACTAGTGTCTGCTAATGCTGACTGATAGAATTAGAAAGGAGAGATCGATCCAACATGAGAAGTGGGAAACACAGCAGACTCATAGAATGACAGATGTCCTAAACAGCACTCTGGCCTCAGAATAAGCCCCTAAGGAATTTGGATCTGGCTAAAAAGCCCATGGGAGTTTCTCAGGCATGGAAAGCCAAAACACTCTGGCAAAAAAAAGAAAAAGAAAGAGGACGTAAATGAAAGATCTCTGTGAGTGAGATCCCAGTAGAAAGAATGGGCCATCAAAGAAGGGGATACCTTTCTCTGAAGGGAGGAGAGAACTTCCACTTTGACTATGACCTTGTCTAAATAAGATTGAAGTCAGCAAACTCACAAGGCTTCCATAGTCTTGGCAGCTCATGACAAGAGCCTCTGGTGTCAATTGTTAAATCAACAACAGGTGTCACTGTGCACCTACTCCCCATGTAGGATCTCTGTCCTTAATGTGTTGTACTATGTGAATTAATAGTAAAACTACTACTTCAGCAGTACACTATACTTTGTCTGTGTGGGTGCAGTCTGTTGAAATCTTTAGTTCATATATCCCAAGTTGATCTTCTATATATAAAGATAGTTGAATATGAATCTTGACGAAGAGTGGGATGGGAGAGGGAATGAGGGATGGGATGGTTGTGGGTGGGAGGGAGGTTATGGGGGGAAAAGCTGCTGTAATCCAAAATTTTACTTTGGATATTTATATTTATTAAATAAAAGTTAAAAAAAGGAAAGTGTTGTGTTGAACACTTTCTATTGCCCATTACTATTTCTGTTTCACATTACTATTGGATTAGAGTCTATGTCTCCCTTTAGATCCATTCACACTATTTTTAGGCACCCTGTGATTGGGTGCATATACATTTATGATAGTCACATCGTCCTGAAGAATTGGTTCTTTAATCATTACATAGTGTCATTCTTTGTCTCTTCTAACAGTTTTTGTGTTAAAGTAGATTTTTTTCTGATCTTAAGATGGCTACACTGACTCTTTTTTGCTTTGCATTAGCCTGGAATACCTTTCTCCATTCTTTCATTTTCAGTCTGCATGTATCTTTGTTGATGATGTATGTTTCTTGTGGGCAGCAAATAGATGGGTCTTTTAATTTAATCCATTCAGCCAGCCTATCTATATCTTATAATTGGAGAGTTGCCCTGACCCTGACATTTTTCCATAAGCATTTGTATTGTTACTTTGAATTTCTTTGTACATTTACTTAGAGATTTTCTGCCTTCACTGCACATTCTTTCATAGTGATGTCTATCTTCCTGTGTGTATGAGTAGCACATCCTTAAGTATCTTTTGTAAGGCTGGCTAGGTAGTGACAAATTCTTTCAATTTCTCTTTTCTTTATGGAAGGTCTTTATGTAACCTTCATTCCTAAATTAGAGCTTTGCAGGGTCCAGTATTCTGGGCTCATAGTTGTTTTCTATTCCTCTTAAGACTTTGAATATGGCTTTCCATTCTCTTCTTTCTCTTTTTTTAACTTTTATTTAATAAATGTAAATTTCCAAAGTACAACTTTTGGATTATAGCAGCTTTTTCCCCCCATAACCTTCCTGCCACCCGCAACCATCCCATCTCCCACTCCCTCTCCCTTCCCATTCACATCAAGATTCATTTTCAATTATCTTTATATACAGAAGATCCATTGAGTATATACTAAGAAAAGATTTCTACAGTTTGCACCCACACAGAAACACAATGTATAAAGTAATGTTTGAATACTAGTTATACCGTCAATTCACATAATACAACACATTAAGGACAGAGATCCTATATGGGGAGTAAGTGCACAGTGACTCCTGTTGTTGATTTAACAATTGACACTCTTATTGATGACATCAGTAATCACCCGAGGCTCCTGTCATGAGCTGCCAAGGCTATGGAAGCCTCTTGAGTTCACCAACTCTGATCTTATTTAGACAAGGCCATAGTCAAAATGGAAGTTCTCTCCACCCTGTGAGTTCTGCCACACACCCAGTTTTTTCTTTTTTTTTTCACAGTCTCAGTTTATAAGTTCCACACATTCACTAGGTCTTAGTATTCTGTTATTTCTCCCCACCAGAGTCAGGTTTTTCTGCTTGGCTGAGGGTGTGTGCAGCCCTGAGCTGGCGCACCTGTTACATATGTCCTAAATGGCACCTGCTCTATTTTCTTGCTCACCTTTGTAAGGTGAGTGGAGAGAGAGAATCGTGTCTGTACTGGTCCCTTATATTATTTTTTTCTCTCCTCTGGTTAGGCTGGTGTACTTTCCTCCATGGGGCTTCAAGCTTTGTTCCCTCTAGGCTCTTCCTGCCACTTCCCTGCCAGTGTCTTGGGCTACTGAGGTTTCGTCTCACCTCCCTTTCCAGCACTGGTGCGTAGACTCGGCAGCTGGGGTCCCAAGCCGTGGGCGCCTGTGCCCTCCACGTAGGTCCACCATGTCCCTCTAATTCCAGAAGAGCTTCCTCTGCAGTTTTTTCCCTAACTCTTCCCTGAGACTACAGTATCCACTCTTATTAACCTATCTTCCTGGACTGTCAGCGAGCTCCCTCCCTCTTCCTCCATCTTGGAGCCCTCCTCCATTTTCTTCTAGCCTGTAGAATTTCTAAAGAGAACTCAGCTGTTAGACTAATTGGTGATCAAGTTATCTGGCTTTTCTCTTGTTCATTTTTCAGAATCTTTCCCCTATACTTTACTGTTCCAAAATTTGACTGCAGTATGTCATGTTGAACATCTTTTCTGGTCATGTCTGATAGGAGTCCTTTGTGCTTCTTGTCATTTTCTTTCTCAAATTGGTGAAGGTTTCTCTAATTATTTCAGTAAATAGTCCCTGTAATATATTCCCCTTTTTCAAGAAAGCCTGAAGATCTGTATTGTGGGTTATTTGATGCTATCCCATACATCTACAGCACTGTTTTTAATTTTCTAATTTCTTCTCTTTTTTTGCTCTGACTGAAAATTTTTCAAAGATCGGCCTTCTAGCTCTCACGTTCTTTCTTCTGCCTCTCCAAGTCTGTTAAGGCTTTCCACCAGTTATTACTTATTCTACTAAATTCTTCATTTCTAGTATTTTATTTTGATTTTTCTTTCAAATATCAAATTCATGGGAACTGTTTTCATTCATGCCATGGATGGATCTCTTTAGTTGATGAATTTGCTTCTCGTTGTGTTGCAGTCGATTTCTCAACAATGTTGCAGTGGATTCATTTCTGAGAGGAGGAGCGTGGTGAGGGAAAGAGGTGCAGAGTCCCCACACAGACCCCGGGAGTCGGGTGAAAGCGGGCTTGAGGCAAACAGCCCGCAGACTCATTTATTTCAGTTGGTACAACAGCTTATGTAGCCAAGACGAGCCAATCCGGCCAAGGGGTGGTCTATGCCCCAACCAATCACAGCCTGTTGTCAGGCAGTTTCCAAAGCGACCCAATCACAGCCTGTTGCCAGGCAGGCTCCATTTGCCATGTGGGTTTCAAATCCATCCAATCACAGCCTGTTGCCAAGCAGGCTCCATTTGCCATGTGGGTTTCAAAGCCATTCCTGAGTAACTGACGCTCACTTGCCAGCGGCCACCTTGGCATGGCCTTCTCATTCCACCACATCGTTGCTTTTGAGTAATCCTTTGATTAATCTTTGAATTTCATTTCAGGCATTTCATCAGTGTTCATCTTCACATTTTAATATTGAAATGTTGCTGTAATCTTTTTGAGTGGGTCATGTTGTATTCCAAATGTTGTTTCCTGAATTTCTATACTTATTTGCAGGCCTTCGTGTAGATGCTTGCTGCTTTTTTCCAAGATGGCTTTTATATTTGAACTATGCCTCTGTGGCTGAGTGGAATGTCTGCCCTTTCAATGAATACCCAGATATGTGTACTGGCTTGTGGCCAGGGAGCTCTCTTCAGTGCTCCAGGGTGACACAATTTTGAGTACTGGAGCCCCAAAGCCTGTGATATGTTGGGGCCACTTACAGTCATATGTCATTGTGCAGCCCCATAAAACCTCCCAGCCAGACTCAAAGTGGGGAATGTAGATTTTTTCCTGTGGGAAAATCCCTGGATCACACATGTGCATAACACTCCCTGGCTGCAGCACCAAGAAATTCACAATTGTGTATGAGAGTTTCCACAGCTGGTTCTCCTGTCAGAATGGCTCCTTTTTCCTGCCCATTTCTGGATTTGTCCACAGGAATTGTTTTGTTTGCCTCTGCCTACAAGATGGCAACTATTACACCCTCCCCCCAGCACTCACCCCCTGTTGCTGGGTGTGCTCACAAGAGCTGAAGCAGCCTCTATTTATTTATGTCCAAAATTGTACCTGCTCTCTCACAGCCTGTTTCCAGACACAGTTATTGGTCAGACAGGGAGAGAGAAATGTGACCCTTTTCTTTCAGAATCTCAATTTATGTTTACCTTCATATGCATTGATTCTTTCTCAAATATAACTCAGCAATATATGTGGAAAATCTTCCTTCAGTTTTTCAGGGATAGTCCACATTTGCTTGATGAGCCAAAGGGATTTCAATTAAAATTGAGAAATCCTACAATATGTAGATGTTGTTCTTATCTGCAGCCCCTCCAAGGAGGACTCAGATGAAAATACCATCCCAGTCTTAAGCGTTTTAGCAAAACAGTGATGCAGAGTTTCCCAAGAAAATTTCAGATTTCTAAACAAGAGGAAACTACCAGTGATATATTCTGGTACCAGGAAGGCATGCTCTTTTACCCAAGGGAAAAATAACTACACTAAGCATTGGGCCATCATAGATGAAAAATGGGCTAGGACCTTTCTGGGAATGGTAGTATTTCACAGAATATGGATTCCAGGATTTGGGATTATAGCCAGTCCCTTACATGAGACTTTAAATAGTACTGACACAAAGCTACTTTGCTAAACAGGAGAGCAACAGAAAGACTTCCAAAGAGATAAAGAGCTATTAACAGAAGCCCCAGCACTAGGAATTCCTAACCTGGAAAATATTCACCCTGTAGCAGAAAAACAAGGGTAAGCTTCTGGAGTACTGACTCAAAGACTGGATCCACTTCCACAACCAGTGGCCTATTTTTCTGCTTTCACAGAGGATCTTACCCAGGTGATAGAAGCTCAGGTATTGTCAAAGAGCCTTGAAAAAAAGGTCAATGAGTGAAAATTTATAACTTATGAGTAAGTGAATATTTATATTTATAGATTATAAATAAACTTTCCTTGTGTTATAGGCACATGCAACAATTTGCCAAGGAAGGCATATTGATTGCAAAGAATTCCCCCACCAACTAAATATGGAAAAGCTTTGGGTTCTATTTCAGGCTGTACTGAAAGCTTTGGGACTGGCAGTCATGCACTGTAGAGGATGCCATAAAGCAGTTAGTTGTGCTAGCAAGGAAAATGCGCTAACAGATAAGCAGAAAAAGGAGCCCCTAGAAATTTTATTACCTCAGCCTGTAGCAATATCAGAAAACCCTTACTATACTAAGCCTGAGAAAGAATGGGCCCAACAACAAGATCATATTTAGATCATAGGGTTATGGCCCAAGGCCTCTCAGTGGAAGATAGTTAGGGAAATACATGACTCAACCCATGTCTTCCTTTCTTAAAAGATACTCCATTTGCAATTTTTTTTCCAATTTTGCACATACTGACTGATAAATTTGTTTGTTTCAGAACTTGGCACCTTCTCAACATAATGATGACCATGTGGAGGTCATAGCTCTTGGCAGTAACTGATGAAAATTCTTCAGCTTGTGATATAGATCCATTAAATGAAGGAAGAGATTCCCAAACCTAGGATAGATAAGGTCTACACCTCCAAGAGACAGGGAGTAGATGCAGATGGCTCGGTGGATGACATCCTTCAGCACCCACTAAGAGTAAAATCTCTGAGGTGAGAATAATATGGGATAAAGCAGATAGATGGTTTGGGACCACAAGCAGAAAGCCACACTTCACTCACCCTATGTAATTCCATCTGCCTATCTGTCAGTCAAATAATCCTTTTTCCAGAATGTTTCTTCCTTCACCTGGGACATAGAGGAGATCAATATAATCACTCCCCTTCCAACCTCTTAAGAAGCCAACTTTTCATAGAGGTTTTCTCTCTTTCTGCAGATAAGGATGAGACAGATCAACATCTCTGTACTTTCCTCCCCTATTGTTTTCACAGCCTAGCTCACTCTATTCCTGCACTAGGCACATATGTGTGTGTGTTTTTCTACCATTTAAATAAACCTTATCATATTGTGCACAATATTTGTGCCTGTTCTTTGAATGCTTCTCTCAGTAAAATGCCAGGATCTGGAATAGGAATTTGGACTCCTCCCTTGCCCACAACACTCTCCTCCCTCTTATCCTCTCAACAAAGGGTTTCCTATATGTAAACTAGGTAAAATGCCCTGTAAGGTTTTATTACTCAGTGTTAGATGGGTAACTTACATGATTTATTTCTAACTTTCTAGCAGCTCAGGTAACATAAGTAAATCTTCAATAACCTTCATTATATTTGTTAAAAGAAAAAAGGGTAAAAATATGAGTTGCTAGCAGACATTTATTTCTGGTATAACCATACCAAATTCATCTGTCTACCCCTTCTTTTCATATTGTAGGTAATAACAAACTACCTGCTTGTGACTTACCTACTGTGCAAGTCTTGTGACTTAAACGGTTTTCTGAATTTCAGAAGCCATTGTCTTCCCTGATCCTCACAACTCCTCTTTCTTGATTAAAAATTGTCCTGGTAGTTTGCAAAGTGGGGAAGAGCAAGATGCTAAACAATATTCCAAACTTGTTTGCAGTGCTGGTCTAGTATCTGAAAACCAGCTCTGCCTATTTGACATGCACAAAGTCAGTCACTGGCATCAGAGTGGTAGAAGAAAGTATGTGTTTGTGGTAAACTGTACAGCAAGGAGCTGAGGATCTACTGCTTGGTTTCTGGGCACTCTGATGTGTTAGCAGTAAAGATATTTATCAATTGAGAGATGCAAGGCCAGCTCATGTCCAGGTTCCTGACTCGTCAATGGTGCTCTTGAACTTCCTTTGATCTGTCAGCAATGCTGAGTTCTTGAGGGAATTTTTTACTCCAAGTGGGCTCGAGTTTGTTCTGGGAGTTACATGTAGGTGGCCAGTACATTCTTCCTGGACCTGGAATTCCATTCCACAAACTCTGCCAGACAGTACTAGCCACCAGGGTTCTTAGGTATGGAAGCTCAAATGACTCCTTGAGTCTGGGGCTTGGAAATTTAAAAGGGCCAGTTGTCACACTCCCTCAAGTCAGTGAATTCCTCTTTGATAAAAGACTGGCAAGGTCATCCCAGGATAAAAGAGACAGACAAGAGGCTGGGTCCTGCTTTCACATTACTGCAGTTTGGTTTCAGTCCTCCCTATTTCTTGCTACTCCTCAATTCTGAAGGAATGAGGATGACAAGCACTCTGACTGTTTGATGGTATTTATGGGACAAAGAGGAGCACTTTCAGAATCAGGGGAGAGGAAATTGCCAAGAATTATCGTAACCCCAGTTCAAGTACAGAAATATACCACATCGCAATAGACTTTGTCCCAGCTAGGCTCTGCTCAGCTTTATGTTGCAGATATATCCCCATTCCACATCAGCAATAAACTCAATAATATTACTAGCACTCCTATACTTATAATGAAAGCCAGAGAAATTAGTAATTTCTCCCCCAGGATATTTTCAGTATCAAACCCAGAAGACAGCCAATAAGGCTTAGTGTGTAGCATTGTCATTTTAACACCGGTTCAATATATGTCAGTTTTCTAATGAGAAAAATGACACTCTCCAGTGCTATTTCCAGGAGAAAGATAGCAATTCATGATACCAATGGAAGACATGCCAGGTTTGTCTTCGGGGCATGTTTGGAAATTGGCAGATTTCTGTATCTTTTTTATCTTCCTTGAGCCAAGGAAAGCAGAAAACACGTTTCCTATCTATCCTAAGGGAAGCCAAGGTATCAACACTTCTCATTCCTTACTTAAATTCAGTTTGGCTATTTACTTTCTTACTTCCTAAAGGCATAAGGCACAGATGAGAGCCTTGAATTCAGCCTCCTGGACTAAGGAAACTGGTACCATTCCTATCATTTCCAAAGATTCCTGAGAAGTTACCACTGCATTCAATCTCCATCTTGGTTATTGGTCTATTGAGGCTTCCTATGTTTTCATATCTCAATTTTGGTAAATTACAGTGTTCAGAAATATATACACTTCTTCTAGATTTTCCATTTTGTTGGCACATAGCTGTTTATAGTATTCTTGGTGGTGCTTTTTACTTATGAAGTATCTAACAGTTGTGACATCTTTTTTTGGGCTGGCGCTGTGACTCAGAAGGTTAGCCGTCTGGCTGCAATGCCAACATCCCATGTGGGCCCCAGTTCAAGTCTCAGTAGCTCCATTTCTAAACCAGCTCCCTTTTTCTTGGGAAAGCAGCAGAGGATGGCCAAGATTCTTACAACCCTGTACCCATGTGGGAGAGCCAGATGAAACTTCCAGGGGGCCCAGCCCCAGTTATTGCAGACTTTTGGGGAGTGAACCAGCAGATGGAAACTATCTCTATATCATCCCTGCTTGTATCTCTGCAACCCTAATTTTCAAATAAATAAAATAAGTCTTTATTTAAAAATATCTTTTTCATCCCTGATTTTTGTTAATTCTGTCTTTTATTTGGCTAATGTAGCCAAGGGTTTATCAATTTGTTCAAAAACCTAGATCTGCATTTCACTCATATTTTGAGTGGGCTTCTTGATTTCCATTGTTTAAAATTTATTCTATAATTGTATTATTTCTTTCCTCTTTATACTTTTGAGTTGATGAGTTCTTGTTTTCCTAAGTCCTTCAGATGCATTGTTTGACATTTATCTGACACCTTTCAAATTTCTTGCTGTAGGTATTAATTTCTATAAATGTTGCTTTTGCTATATCCTATTAGTTCTGATACGTTGTGTTGTCATCTTCTTTCATTTCTAAGAAACTTTCAATTTCCCTTCTGATTTTATTCTATGATGCCTTCTTCATTAAGGAGCAGCTTGTTTGTATTTTCTAGAGTTTCTTATTTTGTTGATTTATAGCTTGATTCCGTTGTGGTCAAAAAGAGACATGATATGATTCCAAGTTTTTTTTTAATATTTCTAGATTTGTTTTATGAGCTGCCACATGGTCCATGCACTGATGGAGAATGCACTCTAGCTGTGAGATGAAATGTCCTGTAAATAGCAACAGGGTCCATTTGGTCAATAGTATAGATTAGCTCTGTTGTTTCTGTATAGATCTTTGTCTAGTGGACCCCTCCACTGATGAATGTGAGATATTAAAATCTCTCATTAATATGTTAACATAACACATGTCACCCTTTAGAACCATTAACACTTGACTTGAATAGCTGGTGCTATAGAATTGGTTGTACATACATTAACTATAGTCATATCATCGTGTTTAATTGACCCCTTCATCATTACATAATGCCCTACTATGTCTTTTTTAAGTCAGTTTTTTTCTTCAAGTCTATTTTACTTGATATGAAGATAAGTACTCCTGCTCATTTACATGAAAATGAATCTGCATGTATCTTTGTTGGTGAGATGTGTTTCTTGTAGGCGGTATACAGATGAGCTTGCTTCTCAATTCAGTCAGCCAGAATGTATCATTACATTGGAGAATTTACACTTAAGGTTATTATTCATAAGTAGTGACTTGGTCCTGCCATTTTTCGGTAAATATTCCTATTATTTCTCTTTGATATCTTTTACACTTGTACTAGAAAGGTTTCTGCATTTACAGTCTTCTGTGATGCTAATTATTTTCCCCTTTTTCTGTGGATAGCACAGATCTTGAAGTATCATTTGTGGGGCAGTGCTGAGGTGCAGCAGCTTCAGCCACCAACGTCAATGCTGGCATCCAGTGTGGGCACCAGTTAGAGTCCTGGCTGCCCCAGCTGTGATCTAGCTCTCTGTTACTGTGCTTGGGAAAATAGTGGAGGATGGTCCAAGTGCCTGGGCCCTTGCAGCCCCATGGGAGACTGGAAGGAAGGTCATGGCTCCTGTTTTTGGCCAGCCTCAGCCCTTGCCTTTGTGGCCATATGGGGAGTGAACCAGCAAATGGAAGATCTTCTTCTTTGTGTGTCTCTGTCTCTCTCTCTCTCTTTCTCTCTCTCTAAGTCTGCCTTTCAAATAAATAAAAATAAATCTAAAAGAACAATAACAACAACAAATAGTATCATTTTTGAGGCTGAACAAATGCTGACAACTACTTTCAATTTCTGTTTGTTTTGGAAGGTCTTCATTCCACCTCTGTAGATAGATTTCACAGAGAACAGTATTCCGGGTCAACTCTTTTTCCTTGAGTACTTAGACTATGTCTCTCCTAGCGGATAGGAATTTTGATGAGAAATCTTCTGTGAAATTATTTAGGGTTCCTTAAAAGTAATCTGGTATTGCTCTTGTGCACATTTTACAATCTTTTCCTTATGCTTTATTTTTTGAGAGATTGAAATGTGCAATAATGGAGACCTTTTCTAATCATATCTATTCAGGTTCCACACACATCCTGCACTTGGATGTCCATATCTTTCTCCTAATCAGGAGAATCTTCTGCTATTATTTCACTGAAAAAGACACCAATCTAAACCATTCATTTTTTCCTTATCATCAGAATTGTGTAAGACACATATCTATCTGGTCTTTTGATGGTATCTCATGTATCTTGAACACTGTTTTCAATTTTTTCTAACAATTCTTTTTCTGTCTAAGTTAGTTACTTCTTTTTTAAGAATTTATTGATTTATTTATTATTTGAAAGAGTTACACTGAAACAGAAAGAGACAGAGAAAGAAAGGTCTTCCATCTGCTGGTTCACTCCCCAATTGGCCACAATGGCCAGAGCTGCATCAGTCTGAAAGCAGGAGCCAGGAGTTTCTTCTGGGTCTCCCATGCAGATGCAGAGGCCCAAGGACTTGGACCATCTTTTACTGCTTTCCCAGGCCATAGCAGAGAGTTGGATTGGAAGTTGAGCAGCTGGGTCTCTAACCGGCACCCATATTGGATGCTGGCATTGCAGGCGATGGCTTTAGCCACTATGCCAGAATGCCAGCCCCTGAGATGCTTTTAATGATTTGTCCTCTATTTCAGATATTCTTTCTTCTGGTTTATCAAGTCTGTTGTTAAGGCTTTCTATTGTATTTATTTTCTCTTTGACACATTGATTTCTCCATTTCAGTTTGCATTTTCCTTAATTCTGTCTGCTGGAGAAATTCTCATCCATGTCATGTGCAGAATTTTATAACTCATGTATTTGCTTCTCTGGGTTTTGAGTGATCTGATGATCATTCTTTTGGATTCCTTTTCAGTTATTTCATCAGTTTCATCATCTTCACAGGCTAATGTGGTAGTATTGTTGTGTTCTTTTTTGGGTATCATACTTGCTCTTGCTTCCTATATTTCTTTGCTTGTTTTCACCTGGGTAAACAGTTGTTGGTATCTCCACTGAAGGCTTTATTTATCGAAAGGTGATTCTACAGCTTAGGGGAATGCCTGCTCCTTCAGCAGGTATCCACAGGTGTGTGCTGGGGAGGGCAAAGAGCCCTGACCAGAGCTCAGCTGTGGGGCATGGGCCTGGAGAGGCACATAAGGTAGGCAAGGAAGCTCTCTTCTATTATCACTGGGGAGGCGCATATGACCATGACACTGCTGTGTTCACAGCCCCAAACCCTCTCACCAACTGCCCAGGGTGAGCCTAGGTAACCTTGCACCCCACCAATGGGTGAAAAATACAAAAAAAAAAAAAAAGAAATCAATGTGCTCCATAGTGTGAACACACAAATGCCCATAAATTTCCTCCACAACAATTCAAGTAGCTCTGAGCTTCTGGAGTCAGACCCAGTATTGTGCAAAGACCTAACAACATTTGATACCCTTCTGCCAGACTGTCTATTGTACAGTCACAGGATTCCCACAGTCACAGAGTACAAGGCTCCTAGAGCCACAGGGCACAAGGGATCCACTCACCTCTCCTTGATCCCCTCATCATATAACAAGAGCCATTTCACTTCCTGAGCCAGCCACCCGCCCAACAGAGACTGGCATATGAGGGGAGGGGAACAATATGCCCTCCCTTCATGGAACCAAACGGGCATCCTGCCCCACCCCCAGCCTGCACTTCCCAGCCTGGACTCAAAGTCATTGAGGAACACTGATTTCTTCATTAGACAAAATCCACCAGGAGTGTGTGGACTACAGCAGCATTCACATGCTTCATTTCCTCCCCACTGGTCACTGGTTCCTTGCTGGGGGTAGAGGAAGAAATCAACATGCCTTTCTTTCACAGGGATAGGTGAAATTCTGCCCCATACCAGATCCTTCAGGCTGGACTCAAAGTCATTGCTGTCCATGCAGCTCTCCCTCTGTCCAAATCACCAGTAGTGCAGATTCCCTCACCTCAGTCTGAGAAGATGATATCTCATTAGCCATTGGAGGCACTGTGGCATCATGCTAGCTGCTTTGTGATTGTTCAGTCTTCACAGCTATACAAAGTCTCTCTTCTTTATATAGCCTTTCCATTGAAAAATATCTCCAACGACCCATCAGAATACAGTCCATCTCCTATTCATCTAGTATCTTCCTGTTGTCAATATCAGCATGTTTTCCTCCAGTCACTCAACTTAGATCTCCAGATAACTTTTTTTTATTTCTGTTATTGCCAAAGACACCTCCAAATGAAGAATTCAGTGAACACTGAAAACACCTGAGTTCTGCTGGGATATATAGAAGGGATATAAATAATAGTCAAATGAAAAGATGTCAATTTCTTTCATATAGAGTAAATGACCATGACTCACAACTTTTTTCTGTTTCTTTTCTTAATTTAATTTTGTTCTACAAGTGATATTGGAAACAACACTTTAAAATTTGTATGAAAATGTGGCCTCTTAAAATTACCCAGAAGTGCCATCTGGAGTGCCATATATGTTACCGGAATTTTGGGTGCCATACATTATCACCATATGCTTATTAATAAGTCCCCAATATTGATAACCACAAGAGGGTTCTTAACGTAACAACAGACACCACAGAAATAAAAAGAATCCTCAGAAATTACTACAAAGAGTTCTATGCCAGCAAACAGGGAAATCTGTCAGAAATGGATAGATTCCTGGATACATTCAACCTACTTATATTGGACCATGAAGACATAGAAAACCTAAACAGACCCATAACTGACACAGAAATTGAAAAAGTAATAAAGGCCCTCCCAACAAAGAAAAGCCCACGGCCAGATGGATTCACTGCTGAGTTCTACCAGACAATTAAAGAAGAACTAACTCCAATTCTTCTCAAACAATTCAGAACAATCAAAAAAGAGGGAATCCTCCCAAATTCTTTCTATGTAGCCAGCATCACCTTCATTCCTAAGCCGGAAAAAGATGCAGCATTGAAAGAAAATTACAGACCAATATCCCTGATGAACATAGATGCAAAAATCCTCAATAAAATTCTGGCCAATAGAATGCAACAACACATCAGAAAGATCATCCACCCAGACCAAGTGCGATTTATCCCTGGTATGCAGGGATGGTTCAACGCTCGCAAAACAATCAATGTGATACACCACATTAACAGACTGCAGAAGAAAAACCATATGATTCTCTCAATAGACACAGAGAAAGCATTTGATAAAATAGAACACCCTTTCATGATGAAAACTCTACGCAAACTGAGTATAGAAAAACATTCCTCAATATGATTAAGGCAATTTATGCAAAACCCACGGCCAACATCCTACTGAATAGGAAAAAGTTGGAATAATTTCCACTGAGATATGGTACCAGGCAGGGATGCAAACTCTCACAACATAGTTCTGGAAGTTTTAGCCAGAGCTATCAGGCAAGAAAAAGAAATTAAAAGGATACAAATTGGGAAGGAAGAACACAAACTATCCCTCTTTGCAGATGATATGATTATTTAGGGGATCCAAAGAACTCCATTAAGAGACTATTGGAACACATAGAAGAGTTTGGCAAAGTAGCAGGATATAAAGTCAATGACAAAACTCAACAGTCTTCATATACACAGACAATGCCATGGCTGAGGAAGAACTTCTAAGTTCAATCTCATTCACAATAGCCACAAAAACAATCAAATACCCTGGAATAAACTTTTTTTTTTAACTTTTATTTAATGAATATAAATTTCCAGTGTACAGCTTATGGATTACAATGGCTTCCCCCTCCCATAACTTCCCTCCCACCCGCAACCCTCCCCTCTCCCGCTCCCTCTCCCATTCCATTTGCATCAAAATTCATTTTCAATTCTCTTTATATACAGAAGATCAATTTAGTATAAAGATTTCAACAGTTTGCACCCACATAGAAACACAAAGTGAAACATACTGTTTGACTACTAGTTATAGCATTAAATCACAATGTACAGCACATTAAGGACAGAGATCCCGCATGAGGAGCAACTGCACAGTGGCTCCTGTTGTTGACCCAACAAATTGACACTCTAGTTTATGGCGCCAGTAACCACCCTAGGCTGTCGTCATGAGTTGCCAAGGCTATGGAAGCCTTCCAAGTTTACCGACTCTGATCATATTTAGATAAGGTCATAAAAGACAGAGTGAGGATAGTAACCAATGATCCTAAGAGTGGCATTGACCAGGTCTGAACAATTATACAGCATTAAGTGGGGAAGAGGACCATCAGTTCACACAGGTTGGGAGTAGAGCCATTGGTGGTAGAGTAGAGGTTATGATTACAAAGGAATGAGGCCCAAGTATGCTAGACAGGGTCTAGAACAAAGGACAGAGTCATTATTAGAGGAGCTAAGAAAAGTGCTGTCTAAGCTACAATTAAGTTTTCTGATTGAGAGGCAAATAGAACCTCACAGAAGGGGCTTGATAATAATCTGGTGGGCTTTAGGCCTTGTAAGTTAAGAGGCCCAGACCTATCTATCTCTTCACATGGGGTATATCCTAAGGGAGGTGTGAACCTCCTAGGGGAAGGCACTCTGTTGACTTTCATTACTTGGCTGGCCTGGGAGGAGAGCTGGCCAGGTAAAGGCAGGTGGCATCTCTAACAAGAAATTTACAGTTCTGCCTGCAATGTTGCTGACCCTACTTGGCTGTCCCCTCAGCTGCAGTGGTCACTTTGGAAGTTGGGCTGAATGAAGGGCTTTTCAGCTTAGAGCCAATAAGATCTGTGGCTCTGACCTGGGCATCCTTCGACTCCAGGGCAGGTCCATTTCCCGTGATCCAACTCTTGGCAGAGCTGCCAGGGCTCTTCACAAGCTGACTTCTGCTGAAGCCCAGGCTTACCACTTTGAAAGCCACTGCAGTGGACTGGCCTGTTGGGTCTCCTTGAGGGCAGATCACTGTACAGATCAGCCAGTAATAGGCCTGCCACCCATTGCTTCTGATGCCTAGCTTTCTTTTCCTCCTGGTTTGTGTTAGCAGACCAGAGGATGCAAGTCAAGGGAGAGCCCGTGTCCCATCTCTAATCTTCGGTGGCCTGAACTACAAGTCTATAGTCACAGGCATGTTCTGTAGTAGTTTTTCTAAGGTAGACAATGCCCATGAGGAAAATTATATTCTCACTTTAAAACTTTCTTTCCCTTTGGTCTGAAAGGGAGGCTTTTTCTACTTACTGTATACTTCGCTGATGGCGAAGTGAATCTAGCTATGAGATTATTATTTAAGTTCTTATTTTGGCTCTGCTATTACAGAAAAATGTTAGCCATCTCTTTTATAAGGTCTAAAGATTAAATTGTGCATCCTACAGATTCCTTCATAATAGAATTAGTTTCCTACCTTGAAGAGAATAGGGAAATGAAAGAACTAGTTGGGCTTAGAATAGAGAAATGAGGGAGCAAGTCCTAGATCGCTTGCTGACAATAGCAATATCACATGAATACTTAGCAAACTGTTTCAACCACTAGATAACAACTTAAGAAAACATTTACCAGAAGGTCCAATGCCTTCTATAAATTTTAAGAATCATGTATTTGGAAACACCTCTTAAATATCTAACATGGTGTAGTTTGTTTAGCCAGTAAACTTAAGCACAACCATATAAAATGTTTTTAGTTTCTTTCTACCAACAAGTCTAAAACATATGATACACAGATTCAGGTCACACAAATTAAAATGTACCTTTGATTGATTTTAGCAGCTTAAATTTATGGACAATCTTATCTATAAGCCATTTAAAATAAAACTCTTAATAAAATTTCCCCATGTGGACATACAATATGTACACACATATAATATAGCATAATAGACCAATATAGCAATTTTAATAATAGCTTTTAAAATCTTTAACTCTTTTTGTAGATTGCCAATTGATTTGAATTGCTTTTTCTTTTTAGTAACCTCAGTTAACCATACTTTCTCTCAGTTGGTACTGTTAATACATTATTGGCTTCATCTGTTTACAGAGCCATCCCAAAGTACTGAATACAATAAAAGTGGCTGGAAAAAGTCCATAGGAACCTATAGGAGGACAGCTAAACACAGAACCAACAACGCTTTAGTTTTATGAGCAGCACATCATATATAACTGTGGATGACAAAAGACTTTAAGTCGCCATGTTTAAAATTATAAACTCATCAACCAACAAGAGGCACTTGCTTACTTCACAGTATTTTTGAAAGCACCTGTAGGATTTTACAAGTATTTAACCCTTTAGGCCTCTGGGGCTTTCTCATTCAGATAACTATCATGTCTAATAACACAAGATCATTAGACTTTTTAATTCTCAAACATTTGTATTAATAGCATTTTCCATTATAGAAACTTAAAGTCTGGTACCACATCACATCTTGACAGTCCTTCTAATATCATCCAAATAGACTGATTAGTTGGTGTCTCTATAAGATGAGAGACATAGGTCCTTCGATTTTTTCAGTTGGGCCCAAACTGGAAAAACCAAAGTCCAGGATTTACTGGAAATTTTAGAGACCAGATTGTTTGAAACTTTGATTTTTTGAATGCCTGTCAAGAATGCCAAGAAGGCTCAAAATCCAAAATATCTGCTTGAAATAAGATTTCTTTTTTTTAAATTTTCTTCCAGAAATAATTTAATAAAAATTTGGCCATTTCCAAGAAATACCCACTGCATGCCCATCAATAAAAGAGAACCTTAACAAAATAGAAAATTTACCATATGGCTATGATTTAAAGGAAAAAAAATTGCAGACACTCGAGTATATCAGTGAAGTCCAATATTAAAGTCACATTCATTCTTATGGGCTATGATTAGGAATCCGGTTAGATATCAAAATAAAACTTAATACAAATGCAGAACTATTTAGGTCAAAGGACCTCTATAGAAATATCTGTCCTCAAACGCATTCCAGTTTGAGACTCAATTTTAGAATAAGGCATAACAAATGTTAACAGATGACAAACAAACAAGGTGATGATAAGGGGATTCTACAATTTCCCACATACTCTTAACCTCTTAACCTGGTAAAAACAAATCTAGAATTTGTTTTTATTTATTTTTGTTTAAACAATTGTCAAGACTGGAATCAAAGAGAAGGCACAACAGTTTTGCTCTGGTTTTTTGTTATTTGGATTTCAGGACTTTTTTGTTTTTGTTTTCTATTTTTTTTTACAAATACAAATTAAACATGAAAAAAAATTCTACTTCAAAAAAATTCTAACAGTTCAAGAAAAGCTCATCAGTTGCATATTACACATTTAAAACCTATCTCACAATTTAAGCTTTAGTGGTAGAAACAGTGTTTCAGAATTGTATTGTGATCACATACCAAAACAAATTAACTCTATTAACACCTTTTTAAAATAGCCATTTCCCCAACGGAATGTGTCTTCCTTATTACTGACATTTGGTATGTTTCATTCATTGGAATATTTCTTATTTTCTACATATTTCAGAAACCTGTGAGAAACAGGATTTGATAAACATTTTGAAGGCAAGAAAAATCCAATTGTTCTATGAGAGTCATGACCTTCTGGTGTAGAAAAGTTGCCTCTGGAAAATTTAACAAGTTTCATTTTCTCTAGTATGGCTAAAAACTGAATAAAAGGTGAAATAAGATTTCTTAAAATCATGACATAACATAGACCAAATTTGATCATTGTTACAAGGTGATTATTCAAATCTTTGAAAATAAGCACATATTTAAATAACCCATAGCTCTTAATAAAAATTAGCTGTTTTTGAACAATTAGAATTTAACAGACATCAAGAGAACATAATAGATTACTTTAACATATTGCTTTACCAGAGCATCAGAGTTTAATTCTATGTCAAAGAGAAATTGAGCTTCCTGTGATCTTTGGCTGTGAGGTTTCCTTCCTTTACCTTCTTTCATATTGGTGACCATGTTTCTGTGTTTCTGTATGTAACACATCTTTAAGCATCTTTGGCAGGGCAGGATGAGTGGCAACAAATTCTTTCAGTTTCTGTTTGCTATGAAAAGTCTTAATTTCACCTTCATTCACAAATGAGAGCTTTGCAGGATATAGTATTCTGGGCTGGCAGTTTTTCTCTCTTAGTACCTGGGCTATGTCTCGCCATTCCCTTCTAGCTTGTAGGGTTTCTGATGAGAAGTCTGCTGTGAGTCTAATTGGAGATCCTCTAAGAGTAATCTGACGTTTCTCTCTTGCACATTTTAGGATCTTTTCTTTATGTTTCACTGTGGTGAGTTTGATTACAACATGTCGTGGTGAGGATCTCTTTTGGTCATGTTTATTAGGGGTTCTATGAGCTTCCTGTACTTGGATGTCTCTGTCCTTCTCCAAACCTGGGAAATTTTCTGCTAGTATCTCACTGAAAATGCCTTCTAATCCTTTCTCCCTCTCTATGCCTTCAGGAACTCCTAGAACCCGAATGTTGGGTTTTTTAATAGTATCCTGTAGATTCCTGACAATATTTTTTAGATTTCTAATTTCCTTTTCTTTTCTTTGATTTGACTGTTTCCTTTCCTGTGCTCTGTCTTCTAAGTATGATATTCTCTCTTCTGCTTCGCCCATTCTGTTTTTAAGGCTCTCTAATGTGTTTGTCATTTGATCTATTGAGTTCTTCATTTCATTATGATTTCTCATCACTATCAGAGTTTCTTGTTCCACTAGTTGTTTCATTTCATTTTGATTCCTCCTTAATATTTCACTTTCACGAGAGATTTTCTATCTTGTCCATTAAGGATTTCTGTAGTTCAAGAATTTGTTTTTGAGAACTTCTTAATGTTCTTATCAATTTTTTGAGATCCTCTTCTTGCATTTCTTCAATCTCATCATCTTCATAATCTTGAGTTGGGGTGTCTTTTTCATTTGGGGGCGTCATAGTGTCTTCCTTGTTCTTGTTAGCTTGGTTTTTGCGTTTGTTGTTTGGCATGTTGGAGATATTTGGTTTCTTCACTGTGGTGTTTTTTCTTGTTACACTATGGCTCTATATTAAGTGGACTGTCTGCTTTCAGTGGAGCCTTAGAGGCTTGAGATGAGTGTGGACTGAGAGCTGTGTTTGGTTCCTTAGGGTTGAGGGTGTGTCAAAGATGACACTCCCAGGTTAGGTGTGGTAAATCTCTCTCTTTTTTGATTCAAAAGGGAAGTAATTCCGCACAGCTGAACGTAATTGGAGGTAGTTAGCAGGCAAATGATATACCCACAGGAGCCAGAGATCGGAAGCTCTTTCCCAAGGACCACACAGGGAATCTGCGCTGCCCTCAGTGTGGGCTCCAATTCTCCTGCAGTCTCCCACTGGGTTGCCAAGTTAGATGCCAATCTCCTGTTATTTCACCCCTCCCCCTAGAGTCAGGTCTTTCTGCTAGGCTCAGGGCCGGTGCAGACCCGAGGTCGCCCTGCTTATGACGTACATCCAAAATGGCGCCTGCTCTGTCTTGCTCGCCTTTGAGAGGTGAGCGGAGAGAGAGAGACTTGTGTCTGTATCGGTCACTTTTTTTATTTTTTTCCTCTCTCTCTTCTAGTTAGCCTGGTGAACTTTTCCCCACGGAGTTTCAAGCCTCGTTCCCTCTAGCTTCCTCTTTCTGCTTGCCCGCTGGTGTCTCAGGCTATTGAGGTTCGGCTCACCTTGCGTTCCAGTGCTGGTGTGTTGAGTCTGCCGCTGGTGTCCCGAACTTGGGCTCCCATGCTCTCCACGCAGGTCCACTGTGAATCACTAGTTCCGGAAGAGTTTCCTCTGCTGTTTCATCCCCTACTCTTCCTTGACCCTGCAGTATCTCCACTTATATTAAACTTTCTCTCCCCCCGGACTAATAGTGTGCTCCCTGCCTATTCCACCATCTTGCCGCTCTCGATCCATTGGAATAAACTTAACCAAGGATGTTAAAGATCTCTATGATGAGAATTACAAAATCTTAAAAAAAAAAAAAGAAATAGAAGAGGATACCAAAAAATGGAAAAATCTTCCATGCCCATGGATTGGAAGAATCAATATAATCAAAATGTCCATACTCCCAAAAGATCTGGAAAAAATGATCCTGAAATTCATATGGAGACACGGAGACCTCAAATAGCTATTGCAAACTTGTACAACAGAAACAAAGCCAGAACCATCACAATACCAGACTTCAGGACACTGTACGGAGCAGTTGTTATCAAAACAGCATGGTACCGGTACAGAAACAAGTGGATAGATTAATGGAAAAGAATAGACACACCAGAAATCAATCCAAACATCTGCAGCCAATTTGAATTTGTTCAAGGATCTAAAACCAATCCCTGGAGTAAGGACAGTCCATTCCAGAAATGGTGCTGGGAAAACTGGATTTCCACATGCAGAAACGTGAAGCAAGTCCCTTAACTTACAACTTACACCTTACAAAAAAATCCACTCAATATGGATTAAAGACTTAAATCTATGACCAGACACCATCAAGTTATTAGAGAACATTGGAGAAACCCTGCAAGATATTGGCACCAGCAAAGACTTCTTGGAAAAGAACCCAGAAGCACAGGCAGTCAGCCAAAATTAACATTTGGGATTGCATCAAATTGAGAAGTTTCTGTACTACAAATGACACAGTAAGGAAAGTGAATAGGCAACTGACAGAATGGGAAAAAATATTTGCAAACTATGCCACGGATAAAGGGTTAATAAAAAGAATCTACAAAGGGATCAAGAAACTCAGGCGGAGCCAAGATGGTGGATAGTGAGGACATGCGCCGTAGTTTGGGAAAATAAAGTTTCATAAAAGTGGAATTACTGTAGCCTCAGGAAAAGACTCAAGAGAAAAACTGCAGAGGAAACGCTTCCGGATCTAGTGGATGTGACAGAGAGGACCTACTGGGAGCCCACCACATGGAAACCCAACCGCGGGAGCTGAGCCACAGATCTCGCCAGCACAGGAATGGACGGAAGGTAAGACAAAGACATCAGAAACCCGAGATATTGGGGGTGAAAAGCAGAGGCATCTCTCTTCACTCACCAAGCAAAACAATGAGCAGGTGCCATTTTACGTATGTAAAGCGCCACCAACAAGTTCACAAACTCAGTAACTTTGGAACTTTGGTGAAACTTGAGAACACATTGAGGGCTGCATAATCTCTTAGTGTGGTCCCAGGGGTAGATCAAACGAATATTTCAACTATCCGCAATTCCACTCACCTGTGCCAAATTACTTCCCAACTGAGTCAAAAAGAGAGAGAGAGAGAGAGTGATCCAGCAAGGAGAAAGGGAGAGAACAATGTGGGTGAGTCACTTTTTGCACAGCCTTAAACCTGAAGAATCAAGCGGAGCTCTCTGGCCACACCCATCACAGCCTCTAAAGATCCATCAAAGCAGACAGCCCACTTAGAGGCATAGTATAACGAGAAAAAACCACCACCACCACCACAACAACAACAAAAAAAACTAAATTATCTCCAACATGCCAAACAACAAACGTAGAAAGCGAGGTAACAAGAGCAAGGAAGACACTATGATGCCCCAAATGAAAAAGACACCCCAATCCAAGATTATGAAGATGAAGAGATAGAGGAAATGCAAGAAGCGGATCTCAAAAAATTGATAAGAACATTAAGAACTTCTCAAAAACAAATTCTTGAACTACAGAAATCCTTAATGGACAAGATAGAAAATCTCTCTCGTGAAAGTGAAATATTAAGGTGGAATCAAAATGAAATGAAACAACTAGTAGAACATGAAACTGTGATAGTGACAAAAAACCACAATGAAATGAAGAACTCAATAGATCAAATGACAAACACATTAGAGAGCCTTAAAAACAGAATGGGTGAAGCAGAAGAGAGAATATCAGACTTAGAAGACAGAGAACAGGAAAGGAAACAGGCAAACAAAGAAAAGAAGAAGAAATCAGAAATCTAAAAATACTGTCAGGAATCTACAGGATACTATTAAGAAACCCAACATTCAGGATCTAGGAGTTCCTGAAGGCATGGAGAGGGAGAAAGGATTAGAAGGACTTTTTAGTGAGATACTAGCAGAAAATTTCCCAGGTTTGGAGAAGGACAGAGACATCCTAGTACAGGAAGCTCATAGAACCCCTAATAAAAATGACCAAAAGAGATCCTCACCACGACACGTCGTAATCAAACTCACCACAGTGAAATATAAAGAAAAGATCCTAAAATGTACAAGAGAGAAATGTGAGATTACTCTCAGAGGATCTCCAATTAGACTCACAGCTGATTTCTTGTCAGAAACCCTACAAGCTAGGAGAGAATGGCGAGACATACCCCAGGTACTAAGAGAGAAAAACTGCCAACCCAGAATATTATATCCTGCAAAGCTCTCATTTGTGAATGAAGGTGAAAGAAAGACCTTTCACAGCAAACAGAAATTGAAAGAATTTGTTGCCACCTGTCCAGCCCTGCAAAAGATGCTTAAAGATGTGTTACATACAGAAACACAGAAACATGGTCACCAATATGAAAGAAGATAAAGGAAGGAAACCTCACAGCAAAAGATCACAGGAATCTCAAACCATATATTAGAAAGTATCTTTGGCAAATGACAGGGCAAAGTTACTCCTTCTCAATAGTCACATTGAATGCTAATGACTGAACTGTCCAGTTAAAATACTCCGATTGGCTGATTGGGTTAAGGAACAAAACCCATCTTTTTGCTGCTTACAAGAAACTCATTTTTCCAACATGATGCATACAGACTGAAAGTGAAAGGCTGGAAAAAGACATAGCATGCCAACAGAAATGAAAAAAGAGCAGGCGTAGCCATATTAATATCGGACAACATAAACTTTACCACAAAAACTGTCAGGAGAGACAAAGAGGGGCACTATTCAATGATTAAGGGATCCATTCAACAGGAAGATATAATGATTATCCATGTATATGCACCTAATTACAGGGCACCAGCTTATTTAAAAGACTTGTTAAGGGACTTAAAGGGAGACTTAGACCCCAATACAATAGTACTGGGGGACTTCAATACTCCACTCTCAGAGATAGACAGATCAATAGGACAGAAGATAAACAAGGGGACAGTAGATTTAAATGACACTATAGCCCAAATGGATCTAACAGATATCTACAGAACATTTCATCCTACATCTAAGGACTTTACATTCTTCTCAGCAGTACATGGAACCTTCTCTAGGATTGACCACATACTAGGCCATAAAGTAAGTCTCAGCAAATTCAAAAGAATTAGAATCATACCATGCAGCTTCTCAGATCACAAAGGAATGAAATTGGAAATTAGCAACTCGGGAATCCCTAGAGCACATCCAAACACATGGAAATTGAACAACATGCTCCTGAATGAACAATGGGTCATAGAAAAAATTAAAAGAGAAATCAAAAATTTTCTGGAAGTAAATGAGGATAAAAGCAAAACATACCAAAACATATGGGATACAACAAAAGCAGTGTTAAGAGGAACGTTTATATCAATAGATGCCTACATCAAGAAATTGGGAAGGCACCAAATAGATGAGCTTTCAAGTCATCTCAAGGATCTAGAAAATCTGCAGCAAACCAAACCCAAACTCAGTAGGAGAATAGAAATAATTAAAATCAAAGAAGAAATCAACAGGATTGAATGCAAATAAACATTACAAAAAATCAGCCAAATGAGGAGCTGGCTTTTGAAAAAATAAACAAAATTGACACCCCCATTGGGCCAACTCACTAAAAAAACAAGAGAAAAGATCCAAATCAATAGGATCAGAGATGAAAAGGGAAACGTAACAACAGACACCACAGAAATAAAAAGAATCATCAGAAATTACTACAAGGACCTGTATGCCAGCAAACAGGGAAATCTATCAGAAATGGACAGATTCCTGGACACATACAACCTCCCTAAATTGAGCCAGGAAGACATAGAAAACCTAAACAGACCCATAACTGACACAGAAATTGAAACAGTAATAAAGGCCCTCCCAACAAAGAAAAGCCCAGGGCCAGATGGATTCACTGCTGAGTTCTACCAGATATTTATGGAAGAACTAACTCCAATTCTTCTCAAACTATTCAGAGCAATCGAAAAAGAGGGAATCCTCCCAAATTCTTTCTATGAAGCCAGCATCACCTTAATTCCTAAGCCTGAAAAAGATGCCGCATTGAAAGAGAATTACAGACCAATATCCCTGATGAACATAGATGCAAAAATACTCAATAAGATTCTGGCCGATAGAATGCAACAAAACATCAGAAATATCATCCACCCAGACCAAGTGGGATTTATCCCCGGTATGCAGGGATGGTTCAACGCTCGCAAAACTCAAACTATCCCTCTTTGCAGATGATATGATTCTTTATTTAGGGGACCCAAAGAACTCTACTAAGAGACTGCTGACACTCCTCGAAGAGTTTGGCAAAGTAGCAGGATATAAAATCAATGCACAAAAATCAACAGCCTTTGTATACACAGGCAATGTCACAGCTGAGGAAGAACTGCTAAGATGAACCCATTCACAATAGCTACAAAAACAATCAAATACCTTGGAATAAACTTAACCAAAGACATTAAAGATCTCTATGATGAAAATTACAAAACCTTACAGAAAGAAATAGAAGAGGATACCAAAAAATGGAGAAATCTTCCATGCTCATGGATTGGAAGAATCAATATCATCAAAATGTCTATTCTCCCAAAAGCAATTTATACATTCAATGCAATACCAATCAAGGTACCAAAGACATTCTTCTCAGATGTGGAAAAAATGATGCTGAAATTCATTTAGAGACATAGGAAACCTCGAATAACCAAAGCAATCCTGTACAACAAAAATAAAGCCGGAGGCATCACAATACCAGATTTCAGGATATACTACAGGGCAGTTGTTATCAAAACAGCATGGCACTGGTACAGAAACAGATGGATAGACCAATGGAACAGAATAGAAACACCAGAAATCAATCCAAACATCTACAGCCAACTTATATTTGACCAAAGATCCAAATCTAATCCCTGGAATAAGGACAGTCTATTCAATAAATGGTGCTGGGAAAATTGGATTTCCACATGCAGAAGCTTGAAGCAAGACCCATACCTTTCACCTTACACAAAAATTCACTCAACTTGTATTAAAGACTTAAATCTATGACCCGAAACCATCAAATTATTAGAGAGCATTGGAGAAACCCTGCAAGATAAAGGTACCAGCAAAGACTTCTTGGAAAAGACCCAGCAGGCTCAGGCAGTCAAAGCCAAAATTAACTATTGGGATTGCATCAAACTGAGAAGTTTCTGTACTTCAAAAGAAACAGTCAGGATAGTGAATAGGCAACCGACTAATGGGAAAAATGAAACTGACAGAATGGGAAAAAATATTTGCAAACTCTACTACAGATAAAGGGTTGATAACCAGAATCTACAAAGAAATCAAGAAACGCCACAACATCAAAACAAACAACCCACTTAAGAGATGGGCCAAGGACCTCAAGAGACATTTTTCAAAAGAGGAATTTCAAAATTGCCAACAGACACATGAAAAAATGTTCAAATCACTAGCAATCAGAGAAATGCAAATCAAAACCACAATGAGGTTTCACCTCACCCCGATGAGAATGGCTCACATTCAGAAATCTACCAACAACAGATGCTGGAGAGGATGTGGGGAAAAAGGGACACTAACCCAGTGTTGGTGGGAATGCAAACTGGTTCAGCCACCATGGAAGTCAGTCTGGAGATTCCTCAGAAACCTGAACATAACCCTACCATACAACCCAGCCATCCCACTACTTGGAATTTACCCAAAGGAAATTAATTTGGCAAATAAAAAAGCCATCTGCACATTAATGTTTATTGCAGCTCAATTCACAATAGCTAAGACCTGGAACCAACCGAAATGCCCATCAACAGTAGACTGAATAAAGAAATTATAGGACATGAACTCTATAGAATACTATACAGCGGTAAGAAATAATGAAACCCAGTCATTTGCAACAAGATGGAGCAATCTGGAAAACATCATGCTGAGTGAATTAAGGCAGTCCCAATGAGACAAATATCATATATTCTCCCTGATCATCGACAACTGAGCACCAAAGGGGAAACCTGTTGAAGTGAAATGGACACTATAAGAAACAATGACCTGATCAGCTCTTGTCCTTACTCTAGATGTACAATGTAATACTTTATCCCTTTTAGTACTTGTTGTTGTTTTTGTTGTTGTTGTTCTAGTACTAGTGGTTGAAATCTGTAATTAACACATAATTGTTGTTAGGTATTTAAATTGTAACTGAAACGTGATCCCTGTTAAATTTCAGAGTGAAAAAAGAGAGGGAGGAGATGTACAATTTGGGACATGCTCAATCAGACTTGCCCCAAATGGTGGAGTTATAAATGTGCCAGGGGATTCCAATACAATCCCATCAAGGTGGCATGTACCAATGCCGTCTTACTAGTCCAAGTGATCAATTTCAGTTCACCATCGATGGCTCTGATAGGTCTAAGAATCAAAGGGATCACACAAACCAGACAAGTGTCTGCTAATACTGATAGAATCAAAAAGAGAGAGAAAGATCCAACATGGGAAGTGGGATACACAGCAGACTAATAAAATGGCAGATGTCCTTAACAACACTCTGGCCTCAGAATCAGTCCTTAAGGCATTCGGATCTGGCTGAAGAGCCCATGAGAGTATTGTAGGCATGGAAAGCCAAGATACCATGGAAAAGAAAAAAAGAAGAAGACCTAAATGAAAGATCTCTGCAAGTGAGATCCCAGTGGAAAAAACAGGGCCATCAAAGACGGAGGTACCTTTCTCTGAAGGGAGGAGAGAACTTCCACTTTGACTATGACCCTATTGGAATAAGATCAAAGTCAGCGAACTCTAAAGGCTTCCATAGCCTTGGCAATTCATGACTAGAGCCTAGGGAGATTACTGACGCCATGAACAGGAGTGTCAAATAGTTAAGTCAGCAACAGAAGTCACTGTGTAATTACATCCCATGTGGGATCTGTCCTTAATGTGTTGTCTAATGTGCAGTGATGCTATGACTTGTACTGAAACAGTTTTTTGCACTTTGTGTTTCTGCATGGGTGCAAATTGATGAGATCTTTACTAATTAGCCGGCGCCGCGGCTCACTAGGCTAATCCTCTGCCTTGCGGCGCCGGCACACCGGGTTCTAGTCCCGGTCAGGGCACCGATCCTGTCCTGGTTGCCCCTCTTCCAGGCCAGCTCTCTGCTGTGGCCAGGGAGTGCAGTGGAGGATGGCCCAAGTGCTTGGGCCCTGCACCCCATGGGAGACCAGGAGAAGCACCTGGCTCCTGCCATCGGATCAGCGCGGTGCGCTGGCCGCAGCACGCCTACCGCGGCAGCCATTGGAGGGTGAACCAACGGCAAAAGGAAGACCTTTCTCTCTGTCTCTCTCTCTCTCACTGTCCACTCTGCCTGTAAAAAATAAAAAATAAATAAAAACAAAAAAATTAAAAAAAAGAGATCTTTACTAATTATGTACTGAATCGATCTTCTGTATATAAAGATAATTGGAAATGAAAAAAAACCTGGTGTTAAATTGGAAATGGCATAGATAATTAATTAATTTTTAAAAAAATATTATGTAGGATCTCTGTCTTTAATGTGCTGTACACTGTGATTTCATGCTATAACTAGTACTCCAACAGTAATTTTTTCACTTTGTGTTGCTATATGGGGGCAAACTGTTGAAATCGTTACCTAATATATACTAAACTGATCTTCTGTATATAAAGAGAATTGAAAATAAATCATGATGTGATTGGAAGGGGAGAGGGAGCGGGGGGGAATAGGATTGTGGGTGGGAGGGAAGTTTTGGGAGGGGGAATCCATTGTAACCCATGGGCAGTGCTTTGGAAATTTATATTCGTTAAATAAAAGTTTAATAAAAAAAAGAAACTCCACAATATCAAAACAAACAACCCACTTAAGAGATGGGCCAAGGACCTCAAGAGACATTTTTCAAAAGAGGAAATCCAAATGGCCAACAGGCACATGAAAAAATATTCAAGATCACTAGCAATCCGGGAAATGCAAATCAAAACCATAATGAGGTTTCACCTCACCCCAGTGAGAATGGCTCACATTCAGAAATCTACCAACAGTAGATGCTGGAGAGGATGTGGGGAAAAAGGGACACTAACCCACTGTTGATGGGAATGCAAACTGATTATGCCACTATGGAAGTCTGTCTGGAGATTCCTCAGAAACCTGAACATAACCCTACCATACAACCCAGCCATCCCACTCCTTGGAATTTACCCAAAGGAAATTAATTTGGCTAATAAAAAAGCCATCTGCACATTAATGTTTATTGCAGCTCAATTCACAATAGCTAAGACCTGGAACCAACCGAAATGCCCATCAACAGTAGACTGGATAAAGAAGTAATGGACATGTACTCCATAGAATACTATACAGCAGTAAGAAACAATGAAACCCAGTCATTTGCAACAAGATGGAGCAATCTGGAAAACAGCATGCCTAGTGAATTAAGCCAGTCCCAAAGGGACATATATCATATGTTCTCCCTGATCGGTGACAACTAACCAAGCACCAAAAAGGAAACCTGTGAAAGTGTAAGGGACACTATGAGAAACAGTGACTTATCAGCCCTTGTGCTGACTGCTGATGAACAATTTAATACTTTATTCCTTTAAGTACTTTTTTGTTCTAATTAATACTATTGGTTGAACTCTGTACCTAATGCACAATTATTCTTATGTGTTTAAAATTAACTGAAAAGTGGTCCCTGTTAAATATAAGATTGGGATAAGAGAGGGAGGAGAAATATAATTTGGGACATGCTCAATTGGATTTGCCTCAAGTGGTGGAATTAGAAATGCGCCAGGGGATTCCAATACAATCCCATCAAGGTTGAATGTAACAATGCCATCTCACTATTCCAAGTGATCAGTTTTGCTCACAACTGATCATACTGATAGGTCTTAGTCAAAGAGATCATAGAAACAAGACTAGTGTCTGCTAATACCAACTGATAGAATAAAAAAGGGAGAGAATGATCCAACATAGGAAGGGAGAGACACAGCAGACTCATAGAAATGTAGATGTCCTAAACAACACTCTGGCCTCAGAATCAGCCCTTAAGGCATTCGGATCTGGCTGAAGAGCCCATGAGAGTATTGTAGGCATGGAAAGCCAAGATACAATGGAAAAGAAAAAAAAGAAGAAGACCTAAATGAAAGATCTCTGCAAGTGAGATCCCAGTGGAAAAAACAGGGCCATCAAAGAAGGAGGTACCTTTCTCTGAAGGGAGGAGAGAACTTCCACTTTGACTATGACCCTGTCCAAATAAGGTCAAATCTGTGAACTCAAGAGGCTTCCATAGCCTTGGCAACTCATGACTAGAGCCTAGGGAGATTACTGACGCCATAATAAGAGTGTACAATTGTTAAATCAACAACAGGAGTCACTGTGCACGTACTCCTCATGTAGGATTTTGTCCTTAATGTGTTGTACTATGTGAAATAACGGTATAAGTAGTACTCAAATAGTTTTTTATACTTTGTGTTTCTGTGTGGGTGCAAACTGATGAAATCTTTACTTAATATACACTAAATCGATCTTCTGTATATAAAGAGAATTGAAAATGGGCAGACGAGTTGGCTCGAGGGAGGCCGCGGTGTCGTGGCGGAGGGGGTGCAGCTGAGGCCGGAACCCTGCCCTGGAGCTGGGTGGTTGAGTGGCGGGCGAGGCCGTGTCTCTTGGCGCGGCAGCCCCGGGCTCTGCCGGGGCAGCTTACTAAAAAGTACAGCTCATGCTCAACAATATTTCTAGATGACAGCACAGTCAGTTCTAATCTTACATACACAATAAAATGTGTGACCTTAGCAATATATTACCACATAAAGAACAGAGATGCAAATAGATCCCTGGATATTTTTGATGAGAGATCACATCCACTCACACGAGAAAAGGTTCCAGAGGAGTACTTTAAGCATGATCCTGAACACAAATTTATTTACAGATTTGTCCGTACGCTTTTCAGTGCTGCACAGCTTACAGCTGAATGTGCAATAGTCACTTTGGTTTACTTAGAAAGAATTTTAACTTATGCTGAGATCGACATTTGTCCCACTAACTGGAAAAGAATTGTCTTGGGAGCCATTCTTCTCGCCTCCAAGGTTTGGGACGATCAGGCTGTGTGGAATTGGACTACTGCCAGATCCTCAAGGACATCACGGTTGAGGACATGAATGAGATGGAACGGCATTTTTTGGAGCTACTTCAGTTTAATATTAATGTTCCTGCCAGTGTTTATGCCAAATACTACTTTGACCTTCGCTCCTTAGCAGATGACAACAATCTGAATTTTCTGTTTGCTCCTCTCAGCAAGGAAAGAGCACAGAACCTAGAGGCCATTTCCAGATTGTGTGAAGACAAATACAAAGACTTGTGTAGAGCTGCTATGAGACGATTTTTCAGCGCTGATAATTTCATTGGCATTCAGCGCTCTAATGCTATCCTCTCTTAAAGGGAGTAATGAGAGGGTTCTAACATCCTCAATCCCTCATCTACAAGGACTGGAGAACTGTCACCTCTCTGGCTCAAAAACCAGCAAAGTTAGTATTTTCACCAAAAACAAAGACATGGTATTCAAGAGACTTGTGGACAATGAGGAGGATTGCACTCCAAAGGAAAGAATGGGACCTTGTTAATGCAACAACACACCCTTCTGTCCTTTTTAATGTAAACAGAGTTTAAAAAAAAAAAAAACACTTCAGAAAGGGAAAGCTCCCAACCCACACACAGATATTTCTTTACTATGTAGGTCAATAGCTGTGAACTACATGAGATTTTTTTTTAATTAATAGTTAAAATTTTTAGACATTACAGACACTGACCCTATAACTTATCTTTTTCTTATTTTTCTTACCCTCTTCCAGTATTGCTGCATATGCCTTTAGAATCAATGCAGTATTATCCTTGAAACATGGGAATCTTACCAGCTCACAAAGCCACGTAGGAGCAGACTGTAGCATTGTTAGGAATTGAGGGTATTTCCTGCATCATTGAAGCTCCTCATCATCATTGGCAATCAATTTAAACCAAAAAGCTGCTGGATAACACTTGTCATTCCTGTTCTTTGCAAGCACTACGTTCTAGCATTTTAGCACATTTGGGGTCATAAAGAGAAAGTATCAGTTGTTGATGATCTACTTCTGTTGAGGCCATGCTGTATTTCTCATGAACTGTAACGGTGCTTTTCATCTTCTGATAATTTTCCTTATTTATCAAATAACTGTATTAAAAGTTACTTTCCTAATGTCAGCCAACATGGTGGTCCAGGAATAACAAGCAGGTAGTAAAATACAAGGTGTCCAGAAAGTTAGTGCAGTTTTAAGCATTTGTGTGTTTGTGGGCCCTCCAGGGCACTGCAACAGAAGTAGACATGTTACAAACTTAGAACATCATGTGAAAGTTTAGTTATATTTCTTTTAAACTTGTTTTTTTTTGTAAATTTGGAATGTTAAGCTTTTAATTTTAATGTTTTATTTCAGTACAATTTTAGATTGTACACATTGACTTCCCCAAATAGAATTAAAGTTTAATATTCCAAATTTGCAAACCTAAGTAAGTCCAAAAGAAATAACTGAGCTTTCTGATAATGTGTTGTATGTAACTCTGTGGCATTTATACTTCTACAGCTATCAAAGCTCACAGCAGCACCAAGAGTTTTGGAATACCTTGTTGTCACCTAGAAGTACCTCCCTTCTTGAAGTAGTTCTTTGCAGAGCTGTACTCTCTCTGCTTGGATCACCTTTCTTTCCTCTAGATCTGGTAAAGGAAGATTATGAAGAGCAGTGTTAATGCACATGTGATCAACAACAAAGAACTGGACACTAAATAGCTGTAGGTGATACAAAACAGTTGTTTAATCCCACATGTTCACCTGGCTGGAAGCGTCCCATTTAAAGTCCTGCTATTTAAGCAGAAACTTATGTAAATCTTAGGAACCTTCCAGGCTTTAAAGGACAAGGAATAGATAATGTTAGGGGATTGGTAGCAATACCACCCTAGATTTGAAATATTGGGGAAAAAAATGCGTGTTCTCAAGTATATGAAATCTGTTTCTCCTATTCTCAAGTATAATCCCAGGAATCTGACCTGTAAACAAAGCATTTCTGGGCCAGGAATATTTTCTCTAAATATAGCAACACTTTACATGATATTGAGTGTTACAGGTTCCATCATTTTTAAAGGACAGACATAAATAATGGTATATAAATATTACAATCTACCACCTCAAAGAAAAAACATCGTTTATGGAGTTCAGAGCTTAGAGATTCAAGTGTTGATTGCAATTTTATTTTGAAAAGAATGCTACAACTCATGTGATTTTTCTTGTGTTTATATTAAAAGAAAAGCTAATAAACTCTATTTTAATTAAAAAAAAGAGAATTGAAAATGAATCTTGATGTGAAAGGAATGGGAGAGGGAGCAGGAGATGGGAGGATTGTGGGTGGGAGTGATGTTATGGGGCGGGGGAAGCCATTATAATCCATAAACTGTACTTTGGAAATTTATATTTACTAAATAAAATCTTAAAAAATAAATAGGGTTCTTGCCTAATATTCAAGGGAGAATTCTAAATACCAAAATAAACAAGGCCTTTTAGGCTTTTATTCAGTGGGAGAAATCATAGGAGAGTGAGAACCTTATCTACAGGAGAAAGGGTAAATCTGGGTTCATACCAAGCAACAGGAACCAGCCACATGGAGGAACATCTAGGGCAGGTAGAAGGAAGCCTAGGTCAGGTGGCCTGAAGGCTACACACCACGTCTACAGCAACCCCCTTCCTGGCAACAGGCCAGGGAAAAGAAGAGAAAGGACACACTGTGTTCCAGGCTTTTAACTCACTTGCTAAGGGGAGTGATTAATTGACCTGATTGGCCAGTGGGCACCCAGGTATGGCCAGGTAGAGACAGGAGTTCACACTGGGGTGTGGTGAAGGTATCAGGTAGAGCATGAGGACACACAGGGGTGTGGTGAAGGACTGGTCTCCAAGCTACAATCCTAATCTGTTTTAACCTGTATGCTGCTTACTTCACAAGGTCCATGTAGTTCATATATACAGATTTAGGAACATAGTGGCATTTCCCCTCCTTCCCTCCCTCCCACCACCATTCCAACGTTTCTTCCTCCTCTCTCTCTCACATTCCCACTCTTAATTTTTGCAAAGATCTCTTTTCAGTTTTATAATTTACCCTACGCTAAGTAAAATATTTTGACAAATGGTATAAAAAATCAAGAAAAAAATACATAGTTTCACAACAGAAGAGACAAGTATTGTAGACGATCACCAAATCCCAAATTGTCTGTTTCTCTCCAACATATTACATTTCAGTTACTCAGTAATTACCTCAGATCAGGGAAAACATGATATCATTCCTTTTACAACAGGCTCATTTCACTAAGTATGATTGCTAGTCACTTCCATTCTGTTGTAAAAGACTGGAATTACATTTCTTTTATAGCTGAGTAGTACTCCATGGTGTATATATACCATGATTTCTTTATCCAGCCAAGTCTCAGTGGACATCTGGGTTGATTCCGTATCTTCTCTATTGTCAATTGTGGTGCAATGAACATGGGAGTCCAAATAACTGTTTCATACGCTGATTTCTTTTGGTTTGGGTAAAGTCACGGGAGTGGGATAGCTGGATCTTAATATTGTCTTCCACAGTGGCTGCACCAGTTTAAATTGGCACCCATCGTGGACCAGGGTACCTTTTTCCCAACATCTTCAACAGCACTTATTGTTTATTGATTTCTGTTTGTGAGTCATTTTAATTGGAGTGAAGTGAAGCCTCTTTCTGGTTTTGATTTGCATTCCTTGATAGTAGTGATCCTGAGCATTTTCTCAAATGTTACTTGGCCATTTGAGCTTCTCTCTTGAAAAATGCCTGCTCAAGTCCTTTGTCCATTACTTAACTGGATTGCTTGCTTTGTGGTGTTGAATTTCTTCAGCTCTTTATAAATTCTATAAGCTAACCCTTTATCAGTTGCATAGTTTGGAAAATTTTCTCCCATTCTGTCACTTGTCTCTTCACTTTGCTGAGTGTTAATTTTGTGTTGCGGAAGCTTCTCAGGTTGATGTAATACCATTTGCCAATTTTGGCTTTGATTTGCATACAGTGCATAACAATCTGATTTGCAGATTTATACCAAGTCGCAACTGATACACGGAGGCATTTTTTTTCTTTTTTTTTGTTTTGCTTTTTTATTATCTAAAAGTTTAGCACACATATATAAGGGAGAAAATGGGATAATAACAGAAATTTTTACCTAAACAAAGAGATTTGAATCCTAAAAACAACAACAACAACAACAAAAACCTTACAAAAGCCATCAGTAGATGGCAACATAGACACAGGTATACAAGCTGCAAAACATGTCTCCATACTAAAGGCTACTAAGCTTCAGGGCCAACCCTCTCCTCAGGGAGAAAAAGTATATTTCTGCATCAATTTTGGTAATCAACAACATTTGCAGCACCTTTGCCACCATCAGCCTCATTAGTATCCCATAGGTTTCTGCATATTCTTTGCAAATATGAAATGGGTCTAAAGTACATATTTCTGGCAGATTGAGATAGCTCATATGTAGATAGATAGACAGATAGAATGAAAAAAACAATACATATCAGTGAAATCAGTGGGCTTGATTTTTTGTGATAAGCTTTTAAGGAGACTTAACTTTTGTTTAAGGTATATGAACTTCATGCATTTCTTAAATACAAATTTAGGAACACAGTGATTATTCACACTCTGCCCACCATTCCACCCTTCTTCCTCTTCCCTCTCCCTTTCCCATTATTTTTTACTAATGTCTATTTTCAGTTAACATTTAATATATAAGAATCACCGTACAGTAAGGAAAGTGTAAAACAAATAGTATGAAACAAAAAAAAGTCTGTTCCTCAACAGTCGAGACCAGTGTCATCACATTGCAAAGTGCCAACTTCACTTATTTATTTTTTGGTAGTCTACTAATTACCACACATCAACGAGAACATACAGAATTTGTCATTTTGGTACTGGCCTAATTTGACTAAGTATAATGGTTTCAAGTTGCATCCATTTTGCTGTAAATGATAGGGTTTTATTTTGTTCTTTACCACTGTGGAGTGTTTCCTGATGTATATGTCTCATAATTTGTTTATATACTCTTCAGTTGATGGACATTTGGGTTGATTCCATACCTTAGCCATTGTGAACTGAGCTGCAATAAACATAGGGATATGTTTAATTCATATGCTGATTTCATTATTCTTGGATAAACTCCCAGGAGCGGCATGGTTGAGTCATATTGTAGATATAAACTCAGATTTCTGAGGTATCTCCATATTGTGTTCCACAGTGGCTGTGCCATTTACATCCCCACCAACCATTGGATTAGGGTGCCTTTTCCCCCACAGCCTCACCAGCATTTGTTGTTTGTTGATTTCTGATTGAGAGCAACATGAACTGGGATGAGGCAATGTGGTTTTGATTTGCATTTACTTGTTGTCTAGTGACCCTGACCAATTTTTGATGTGTCTCTTGGGCATTTGGATTTCTTCTTTTTTGAAAAATGTCTGTTCAGGCCATATTCCCATTTCTTAATTGAGTTTTTTGTTTTGTTCTTGAGTTTCTTGTTCTCTTTAAAGATTTGGGATTTTAATCTTTTATCAGTTCATAGCTTGCAAATAATTTTCCCCATTCTGTCAGTTGCATCTTCACTTTGCTGATGTATCTACTGCAGTGTAGAAGCTTCTCAAATGATGTAACCCCATTTGTCAGTTCTGGCTTTGATTGCTTGTTCCTTGGAGTCTTTTCCAAGAACTCTTTGCCGATGCCAATGTCTTGCATGTTTCCCCATTTTTTTCTAGTTATTTGATGGTATCAGGTCATAGATTTAGCCTTTTGACCTAATTTGAGTGGATTTTGGTGTAAGATGTAAGGTGTAGGGGGTGGAGCTAAGATGGCGGATAGTGAGGACGTGCACGGATAGTCTGGAAAAATTTAGTTTAATAAAAGTGGAATTACTGCAGCCTCAAGAAAAGACTCAAGAAAAAAACTGCAGAGGAAACAGCTCCAGAAGTAGTGGATGTGACACAGAGGACCTACAGGGAGCCCACCGCATGGAAGCCCAGCTGCGGGAGCTGAGCCGCAGAATTTCACCGGTGGGGGAATGGGAGGTAAGACAAAAACCTTAGAAACCCGAGATATTGGTGGGGAAAGCCAGAGGCCTGAGGCCCCACTGGGCAAAGATCACCAGGCTGACTGGAGGAGAGAGAAAAAAAAAAGCCACGAATAGATCAGGGGAACCAGCACGGACACTAGCCTCTCTCTCCACTCACTTAACAAAGCTGAGCAAAACAAAGAGCAGGAAGCCCAGCCGTGGGAGAAGAGACGCAGAATCTTGCCAGTGCGGGAACGGTAGGGAGGTAAGACAAAGACAGCAGAAACCCGAGACATTGTGGGGGGAAAGCAGAAGACTCTATTCACTCACAGAGCAAAACAAAGATCGGGAGCCATTTTACATATCTAAAGCGCAGGAACAAACTCAGTAACTTCGGAATTTGGTAAAACTTGAGAACACATTGAGGGCTGCATAAACTCTTTGTGTGGTCCCAGGGGTAGATCAAACGAATACTCACAGAGGCCAGATTTCAACTACCCTCAATTTCACTAAGCCATTCTGGATTACTTCCAAACTGAGTCAAAAGAGAGAGGGAGAGAGAGAGAGAGAGAGAGAGAGAGAGAGAGAGAGAGAGAGAGATATCCAGCAAGGAGCAAGGGAGTGAACAATTAGGGTGAGTCGCTTTTTGCACAGCAATAAACCTGAAGAATCAAGAATAGCTCCGTGGCCACACCCATCACAGCCCCTAAGGATCCATCAAAGCAGACAGCCGACTTAGAGGCATAGTATAATGAGAAAAAAACACCACAGCGAAAAAAAACCAACAAAAAAACATAAATTATCTCCAACATGCCAAACAACAAACGTAGAAGCCGAGGTAACAAGAGCAAGGAAGACACTATGATGCCTCCAAATGAACAAGACACCCCAATCCAAGATTATGAAGATGAAGAGATAGAGGAAATGCAAGAAGCACATCTCAAAAATTGATAAGAACATTAAGAAGTCTCAAACACAAATTCTTGAACTACTGAAATCCTTAATGGACAAGATAGAATATCTGTCGTGCGAAAATGAAATATTAAGGAGGAATCAAAATGAAATGAAACAACTAGTAGAACAGGAAACTGTGATAGAGACGAGAAACCATAATGAAATGAAGAACTCAATAGAGCAAATGACAAACACATTAGAGAGCCTTAAAAACAAAACGGGTGAAGCAGAAGAGAGAATATCAGACTTAGAAGACAGAGAGCAGGAAAGGAAACAGTCAAATCAAAGAAAAGAAGAAGAAATCAGAAACCTAAAAAATACTGTCAGGAATCTACAGGATACTATTAAGAAACCCAACATTCAGGATTTAGGAGTTCCTGAAGGCATGGAGAGGGAGAAAGGATTAGAAGGACTTTTTAGTGAGATACTAGCAGAAAATTTCCCAGGTTTGGAGAAGGACAGAGACATCCTAGTACAGGAAGCTCATAGAACCCCTAATAAACATGACCAAAAGAGATCCTCACCACGACATGTTGTAATCAAACTCACCACAGTGAAACACAAAGAAAAGATCCTAAAATGTGCAAGAGAGAAACACAAGATTACTCTCAGAGGATCTCCAATTAGACTCACAGCTGACTTCTCATCAGAAACCCTACAAGCTATGAGAGAATGGCGAGATATAGCACAGATACTAAGAGAGAAAAACTGCCAACCCAGAATATTATATCCTGCAAAGCTCTCATTTGTGAATGAAAGTGAAATAAAGACCTTTCACAGCCAACAGAAATTGAAAGAATTTGTCCCTACTCGTCCAGCCATGCAAAAAAAATGCTTAAAGATGTGTTACATACAGAAACACAGAAACACGGTCACCAATATGAAAGAAGATAAAGGAAGGAAACCTCACAGCTAAAGATCACAGGAGTCTCAAACCATATATTAGAAAATATCTTTGGCAAATGGCAGGGCAAAGTTACTCCTTCTCAATAGTCACATTGAATGTTAATGGCTTGAACTGTCCAGTTAAAAGACATCGATTGGCTGATTGGGTTGAGGAACAAAACCCATCTTTTTGCTGCTTACAAGAAACACATCTTTCCAACAATGATGCATACAGGCTGAAAGTGAAAGGCTGGAAAAAGACATACCATGCCAACAGAAATGAAAAAAGAGCGGTCGTAGCCATCTTAATATCGGACAACATAAACTTTACCACAAAAACTGTTAGGAGAGACAAAGAGGGGCACTATATAATGATTAAGGGATCCATTCAACAGGAAGATATAATGATTATCCATATATATGCACCTAATTACAGGGCACCAGTTTATTTAAAAGACTTGTTAAGGAACTTAAAGGGAGACTTAGACCCCAATACAATAGTACTGGGGGACTTTAATACTCCACTCTCAGAGATAGGCAGATCATCAGGACAGAAGATCAACAAGGAGACAGTAGATTTAAATGACACTATAGCCCAAATGGATCTAACAGATATCTACAGAACATTTCATCCTACATCTAAGGACTTTACATTCTTCTCAGCAGTACATGGAACCTTCTCTAGGATTGACCACATACTAGGCCATAAAGCAAGTCTCAGCAAATTCAAAAATATTGGAAACACACCATGCAGCTTCTCAGACCACAAAGGAATGAAATTGGAAATTAGCAACTCAGGAATCCCTAGAGCACGTGCAAACACATGGAGATTGAATAACATGCTCCTGAATGAACAATGGGTCATAGAAGAAATTAAAAGAGAAATCAAAAATTTTCTGGGAGTAAATGAGGATAACACCACATCATACCAAAACATATGGGATACAACAAAAGCAGTGTTAAGAGGAACGTTTATATCAATAGGTGCCTACATCAAGAAATTGGAAAGGCACCAAATAGATGAGCTTTCAAGTCATCTCAAGAATCTAGAAAATCTGCAGCAAACCAAACCCAAACTCAGTAGGAGAATAGAAATAATTAAAATCAAAGAAGAAATCAACAGGATTGAATGCAAATAAACATTACAAAAAATCAGCCAAATGAGGAGCTGGCTTTTGAAAAAATAAACAAAATTGACACCCCCATTGGCCCAACTAACTAAAAAAAGAAGAGAAAAGACGCAAATCAATAGGATCAGAGATGAAAAGGGAAACGTAACAACAGACACCACAGAAATAAAAAGAATCATCAGAAATTACTGCAAGGACCTGTATGCCAGCAAACAGCGAAATCTATCAGAAATGGACAGATTCCTGGACACATACAACCTCCCTAAATTGAGCCAGGAAGACATAGAAAACCTAAACAGACCCATAACTGACACAGAAATTGAAACAGTAATAAAGGCCCTCCCAACAAAGAAAAGCCCAGGACCAGATGGATTCACTGCTGAATTCTACCAGACATTTAGAGAAGAACTAACTCCAATTCTTCTCAAACTATTCAGAACAATCGAAAAAGAGGGAATCCTCCCAAATTCTTTCTATGAAGCCACCATCACCTTAATTCCTAAGCTGGAAAAAGATGCAGCATTGAAATAGAATTACAGACCAATATCCCTGATGAACATAGATGCAAATATACTCAATAAAATTCTGGCCAATAGAATGCAACAACACATCAAGAAATATCATCCACCCAGACCAAGTGGGATTTATCCCTGGTATGCAGGGATGGTTCAAAGTTTGCAAAACAATAAATGTAATACACTACATTAACAGACTGCAGAAGAAAAACCATATGATTCTCTCAATAGACGCAGAGAAAGCATTTGATAAAATACAACACGCTTTCATGATGAAAACTCTAAGCAAACTGGGTATGGAAGAACATTCCTCAATACAATCAAAGCAATATATGAAAAGCCCACGGCCAACATCCTATTGAATGGGGGAAAAGTTGGAAGCATTTCCGCTGAGATCTGGTACCAGACAGGGATGCCCACTCTCACCACTGCTCTTTAATATAGTTCTGGAAGTTCTAGCCAGAGCTATTAGGCAAGAAAAAAAAAATTAAAGGGATGCACATTGGGAAGGAAGAACTCAAATTATCCCTCTTTGCAGATGATATGATTCTTTATTTAGGGGACTCAAAAAACTCTACTAAGAGACTACTGACACTCCTCGAAGAGTTTGGCAAAGTAGCAGGATATAAAATCAACGCACAAAAATCAACAGCCTTTGTATACACAGGCAATGCCACGGCTGAGGAAGAACTTCTAAGATGAATCCCATTCACAATAGCTACAAAAACAATCAAATACCTTGGAATAAACTTAACCAAGGATGTTAAAGATCTCTATGATGAAAATTACAAAACATTACAGAAAGAAATAGAAGAGGATACCAAAAAATGGAGGAATCTTCCATGCTCATGGATTGGAAGAATCAATATCATCAAAATGTCTATTCTCCCAAAAGCAATTTATACATTCAATGCAATACCAATCAAGATACCGAAGACATTCTTCTCAGATGTGGAAAAAATGATGCTGAAATTCATATAGAGACACAGAAGACCTCGAATAGCCAATACAATCCTGTACAACAAAAACAAAGCCGGAGGCATCACAATACCAGATTTCAGGACATACTACAGGGCAGTTGTTATCAAAACAGCATAGTAGTGGTACCGAAACACATGATTAGGCCAATGGAACAGAATAGAAACACCAGAAATCAATTCTAACATCTACAGCCAACTTATATTTGATCAAAGATCCAAAACTAATCCCTGGAATAAGGACAGCCTATTCAATAAATGGTGCTGGGAAAATTGGATTTCCACGTGCAGAAGCTTGAAGCAAGACCCCTGCCTTTCACCTTACACAAAAATTCACTCAACATAGATTAAAGACTTAAATCTACGACCTGAAACCATCAAATTATTAGAGAGCATTGAAGAAACCCTGCAAGATATAGGTACAGGCAAAGACTTCTTGGAAAAGACCCAGCAGGCTCAGGCAGTCAAAGCCAAAATTAACTATTGGGATTGCATCAAATTGAGAAGTTTCTGTACTTCAAAATAAACAGTCAGGAAAATGAAGAGGCAACCGATAGAATGGGAAAAAATATTTGCAAACTATACTACAGATAAAGGGTTGATAACCAGAATCTACAAAGAAATCAAGAAAATCCACAACACAGAACAAACAACCCACTTAAGAGATGGTCCAAGGACCTCAATAGACATTTTTCAAAAGAGGAAATCCAAATGGCCAACAGACACATGAAAAAATGTTCAAGATCACTAGCCATCAGAGAAATGCAAATCAAAACCACAATGAGGTTTCACCTCACCCCAGTGAGAATGGCTCACATTCAGAAATCTACCAACAACAGATGCTGGAAAGGATGTGGGGAAAAAGGGACACTAACCCACTGTTGGTGGGTATGTAAATTGGTTCAGCCACTATGGAAGTCTGTCTGGAGATTCCTCAGAAACCTGAACATAACCCTACCATACAACCCAGCCATCCCACTCCTTGGAATTTATCCAAAGGAAATTAATTTGGCAAATAAAAAAGCCATCTGCACCTTCATGTTTATTGCAGCTCAACTCACAATAGCTAAGACCTGGAACCAACCCAAATGCCCATCAACAGTAGACTGGATAAAAAAATTATGGGACATGTACTCCATAGAATACTATACAGCAGTAAGAAACAATGAAACCTGGTCATTTGCAACAAGATGGAGGAATCTGGAAAACATAATGCTGAGTAAATTAAGCCAGTCCCAAAGAGATAAATTTCATTTGTTTTGCCTCATCGGCGACAACTGAGCACCAAAGGGGAAACCTGTTGAAGTGAAATGGACACTATAAGAAACAATGACCTGATCAGCACTTGTCCTGACTCTAGATATACAATGTAATACTTTATCCTTTTTAGTACTTGTTGTTGTTGTTGTTGTTGTTCTAGTACTAGTGGTTGAACTCTGTAATTAACACACAATTATTCTTAGGTGTTTAAGTTGTAACTGAAAAGTGATCCCTGTTAAATTTCAGAGTGGAAAAAGAGAGGGAGGAGATGTACAATTTGGGACATGCTCAATCAGACTTGCCCCAAATGGTGGAGTTATAAATGTGCCAGGGGATTCCAATACAATCCCATCAAGGTGGCATGTACCAATGCTGTCTCCCTAGTCCAAGTGATTAATTTCAGTTCACAACCGATGGCTCTGATAGGTCGAAAAATCAAAGGGATCACACAAATAAGACAAGTGTCTGCTAATACTAACTGATAGAATCAAAAAGGGAGAGAAGGATCCAACATGGGAAATGGGATACACAGCAGACTCATAAAATGGCAGACATCCTAAACAACACTCTGGCCTCAGAATCAGCCTTTAAGGCTTTCGGATCTGGCCGAAGAGCCCATGAGAGTATTGTAGGAATGGAAAGCCAAGACACCATGGAAAAGAAAAAGAAGAAGAAGTTCTAAATGAAAAATCTTTCTGAGTGAGATCCCAGTGGAAGGAACGGGCCATCAAAGAAGGAGGTACCTTTCTCTGAAGGGAGGAGAGAACTTCCACTTTGACTATGACACTATCGGAATAAGATCAAAGTCAGCGAACTCTAAAGGCTTCCATAGCCTAGACAACTCATGACTAGAGCCTAGGGAGATTACTGACGCCATGAACAGGAGTGTCAAATTGTTAAGTCAGCAACAGAAGTCACTTGTACTTACATCCCATGTGGGATCTGTCCTTAATGTGTTATCTAATGTGCAGTGATGCTATAACTAGTTCTGAAACAGTATTTTTACACTTCGTGTTTCTGGGTGGGTACAAACTGATGTGATCTTTACTAATTATATACTGAATCGATCTTCTGTATATAAAGATAATTGGAAATGAAAAAAAAAACCTGGTGCTAAATTGGAAATGGCATAGAAAATTAATTAATTTAAAAAAATATTATGTAGGATCTCTGTCTTTAATGTGCTGTACACTCTTATTTAATGCTATAACTAGTACTCCAACAGTATTTTTTTTTTCACTTTGTGTTGCTATATGGGGGCAAACTGTTGAAATCTTTACCTAATATATACTAAATTGATCTTTTGTATATAAAGTGAATTGAAAATGAATCATGATGTGATAGGAAGGGGAGAGGGAGCGGGAAAGGGGAGGGTTGTGGGTGGGAGGGAAATTTTGGGAGGGGAAGCCATTGTAACCCATAAGCTGTACTTTGGAAATTTATATTCATTAAATAAAAGTTTAAAAAAACACATAAAAGTCAATAGCCTTTATATACACAGATAATGCAAGGCTGAAAATGAATTTCTAAGTTCATCCCATTCACAAAGCTACAAAAATATAATACAATAAAATAAATTTAACTAAGAACATTAAAAATGTCTGTGTTGGAATTTAAAAATCATTAAAGGAAGAAATAGAAGATATTAAAAATTGGAAAAATCTTCCATGTTCATGGTTGGAAGAATAAACATATTCAAAATGTCTATATTACTGAAAGTGTTGTATAGATCATTACAAACAATCAAAATAATAGTAACTTTCTTCTTAAATCTAGAAAAAATGATGCTAAAATTCAAATAGAAACACAAGAGATCTGGAAAAGTGAAGAATTCTGAAACAATAAAACAAGCAGGAGGCATCACAATGCCAGATTTCATGACATGCTACAGAGCATTTATAATACAGTCAACATGGTACTGACACAAAAACTGATGTGTAGACCAATGGAACAAAATAAAAACTCCAGAAAACAATACACATTTACAACCAACTTATTTCTGACAAATGAGCTAAAATCAACCCCTGGGTCAAGGACAGTTTTCAACAAATGGTGCTAGGAAAACTGCATCTCTGCATGCAGTAGTATAAAACAAGATCCCTACCTTATACCTTATACAAAAATCCACTCAAAATAGATAAAAGATGTAAATTTTCAAACAAAAACCTTTGAGAAACCTCACAAAACATTAGCATAGGAAAAGACTGCTTGGAAAAGACCTCAGACATCCAGGCAATCAAAGCCAAAACTTAAAAATGGGATTACATCAAATTGAGAAGCTTTGACACCACAATAGAAATGATCAGCAATGGGAAGAGGTAATCAAAAAATGGGACAAAATATTTGCAAACTATTGAACTGGTAAAGGGTTAATATCAAGAATCAATAAAGGGAACAAGAAATTCAACAACAACAAAACAAACAATTCATTTAAGAAATGGCCAAAGGACTTGAACAGACATGTTTCAAGTGAGGAAATTGAAATGGCCAACAGACCCTTTGGGAAATTCTCAGGATCACTAACCATCAGGGAAATTAAAATTAAAACCACAATGAGATTTCACTTCACGCCAGTTAGAATGGTTCTTATACAGAAATCAACATGAAACAAATGCTACCAAAGATGTGGGGGAAAAGGTACTGTAATCCACTGTTGGTGGGAATGTAAACTGGTATAGCCATTGTTGGAGAAAGAATGGATATATATATATCAAAAAATCTGAATGGAGACTTAATGTATGACCCAGCCATCCCACTTCTGGGGATTTACCCAAACCAAATGAAGTCAGCATATGAAAGAATTATCTGTACACTTAAGTTTATTGTATTTCAATTCACAACAGCTGTGATATGGAATCAACCCAGATGTTCATCAGGCAGAAACATGATAAAGAAATTACAGTATATATACACTATGGGACACCACATCAGTAAAAAAAAAAATAGTGACACCCTGTCTTTTGCAACAAAATGGATGCAATTTGAAACCATTATACTTAGTGAAATAAGTCAGTCCCAATTAGACATATAACATTTTCTCTCTGATCTGTGGTAACTAATAGAGTATCTAAAAGGTAACCTATAGGAGTGAATTGACACTTTGAGATGCCATGATTTTGAGTAGCTCTTGTATCGACTTGAGGAACATTGTTTTTGTTTGCTTTTTTCCTTCATTAATTGAAAATAGATGTTTATAAAAAATTAGAATGGGAACAGAAAAGGGAATAGGAAGAAGGGTTGGGGTAAGAACAGGAGGGAGGCTAAGATAGGAATAATCATTCTAATCCTAAATTCATATGTATGAAATACGAGAAGTTTGTTTTAAGTAAATTTTTTTAAAAATACCACTTTTCACTTTGGTCTTAATTGCAAATGTCGTGATCCTATTTTCTAAATCAGTCATATTCTGAGATATGCAGTTAGAACTTATATATATATATCTATATATATATAGTATAATATATAATTATACTGCATAATATATATTTATAACATATAACATTATAAATATATATTATAACACACACATACACACATATATATGATATATATACATATCATATATATGATAACACACACATACACACACATATATATGATATATATATGATGACAAGACCCAATTCGTTTCTCTTCAAGTAAACAAGAGTTTTAGTTTTTTCCTATTTAATTCTAAGGAACTTCTTTGACAAACTTTGACAAATCTCAAAGTCTTAAAGCTCCAGTTAAAACTTCTGCTCAATGGTCGGCATTGTGGCATAGCATGTGAACCTGCTGCAAACAATGCCAGCATCTCATATGACTGTCAGTTCAAGTTGCTGCTAATGTCTCTGGCTCTGTTAGAGAATAGCCAAAGTTCTTAGGCTCCTGCCACCAATGTGGGAGACCCACATGATGTTCCTGGATCTTTGCTTTGTCCTGGCCCAATCCAGGCCATTGCATCAGTTGGGGATGAACCAGAGGATGGGAGTGTGCTCTCTCACCCTCTCTCTCACACACACACTCTCTCTCTGTCTTCTCTGCCTCTATTCTCTCTGTAACTCTGCCTCTCAATAAATAAATCTTTTAAAAAATCCTATAATGAGATAACAAAGACAATAACAGCCATAAGTTATGAGGAAAGATGAGTTCAGGCAGAAGATATGGGGTCCATCAAACATATCATGATGATGTCAGAGCATATAGGTTGTTGGCTTTCATGAGAGAGGTGAGTCCTCTTTCCTAGTGAAACCCAGTTCCACAAAGGATGAAAGCTTTCTGTGTTATCAGGAGGTGATGATGAGGGTGACATGCTCCAATTTTCCTTATACAGGTCTCCTGTATAAGGGTTATCATTTTTTTAACATGCAGAGTGGATAATGAGAGAGAGAGAGAGAGAGAGAGAGAGAGAGAGAGAGAGAGAGAGAGAGAGAGAGGTCTTCATTTTGCCATTGGTTCACCCTCCAATGGCCACTGCGGCCGGCACACCACGCTGATCCAAAGCCAGGAGCCAGGTGCTTCTCCTGGTCTCCCACGCGGGTGCAGGGACCATGGACTTGGGCCATCCTTCACTGCCTTCCCAGGCCATAGCAGAGAGCTGGCCTGGAAGAGGGGCAACCGGGATAGAATCCGGTGCCCCAACCGGGACTAGAACCTGGTGTGCCGGTGCTGCAAGGTGGAGGATTAGCCTGTTAAGCCACAGTGCCAGCCTGGGCTATCATTTTTGACACCATTTAAGTGGCTGATCATTTGGATGAAACCTTGGGGCAATTGTGAGTGTTACAAGATGCCAGTGGTAAATGTTGACTTCTTTCTCAAAAATAGTTTTTGTGCCTCACTTTTTCTGCTTCTTACTCCTCTGTTTCTTCTTTTTCTTCATGACTGACACCTCTTCTATCTTTTTTTCACATTCATCCTGAGTCAGCCATGGTTCTTCAGATAAATAAAACCAATAGGAAATACTTATCAATATATCTTTCTGGCTATCTATGTATTTATTTTATTTATTTGAAAGACAGAGTTAGAGAGAGGGAGTGGCAGAGAGAGAAAAAAAGAGAGAGAGAGAGAGAGAGAGAGAGAGAGAGAGAGAGAGAGAGAAAGAGAGAGAGGTCTTCTATCTGGTAGTTCACTCCCCTGATAGCCACCACAGCCAGCATTGAGCCAATCTGAAGACAGGAGTCAGGAGCTTTTTCAGGTCTCCCACATGGGTTCAGGGACCCAAGGATTTTGGCCTTCTTCTACTGCTTTCCCAGGCCATAGCAGAGAGCTGAATCAGAAGTGGAGCTGCCAGGACTCAAACTGGCACCCATATAGGATGCTGGCATGGCAGGTGGTGGCTTTACCTGCTATACCACAGCTCCAGCCCTCTATCTATCTATCTATCTATCTATCTATCTATCTATCTATCTATATCTATCTCCATCCCTCTATCCATCAATCATAACCCATCACACATTATCTGTGTATCTATCATCTATCATCTCTACTTAAATATCTAAAATCTCTATTGTCTATCTACCATCATGTATCCATTTATTTCATCTATCTACTCATCCATCATAGTCCATTCACCAATTATCTGTATGTTGTCTATCAATATCTCTGATTTTCAAATGAAAAAATAAAACTTAAAAAGAGGAATAAATTAAAAGGTAAATTTATTTCAGTAGAAAGTAATTTTGACATCCACATGTAGCTTTTTTGGAGAATATACATTTCCATGATCTTTTGGAAGACCCTCTCATATGCACAGATTTAATATTTTCTCTTGTATCAAAAATAAACTTACCTATCACTTCCATTTTTTTCACAAGTTTTCTGAAGTTCCTTCAGAGGAATGTTCCTGGTAGGAAAGAACGAACATGCATTTGTGAATGAGATCCATACTAATATCTTTGGAGCCACCATAAAGATTTAATTTCTTATTTTGTCTAACAGTATGTATGCTTTTTAAGGTAGGCATTTGTTACTTTTCATTCTAAAACGCATTGCAATTTAGAGGAATTATTTGTTACCTTCAAATACCTCCTTCAAATGCATCCTTCAAATACATCTATTTGGCATAAAGTCGTTTTCAAAAAAGAGCTTTAACAGAGAAATTTGTAAGAATCAAGATGATGTTGCTTAAAAATAAACAAAGTCATGACTAGAGCCTAGGGAGATTACTGACGCCATGAACAGGAGTGTCAAATTGTAAAGTCAGCAACAGAAGTCACTGTGTACTTACATCCCATGTGGGATCTGTCCTTAATGTGTTGTCTAATGTGCAGTGATGCTATAACTAGTACTGAAACAGTATTTTACACTTTGTGTTTCTGTGTGGGTGCAAACTGATGAGATCTTTACTAATTATATACTGAATCGATCTTCTGTATATAAAGATAATTGGAAATGAAAAAAGGAAAAACCTGGTGTTAAATTGGAGATGGCATAGAAAATTAATTAATTTTTTTAAAAAAAATATATTATGTAAGATCTCTGTCTTTAATGTACTGTACACTCTTATTTAATGCTATAACTAGTACTCCAACAGTATTTTTTCTCACTTTGTGTTACTATATGGGGCAAACAGTTGAAATCGTTACCTAATATATACTAAATTGATCTTTTGTATATAAAGAGAATTGAAAATGAATCATGATGTGATTGGAAGGGGAGAGGGAGCGGGAAAGGGGAGGGTTGTGGGTGGGAGGGAAGTAATGGGAGAGGGGAAGCCATTGTAACCCATGAGCTGTACTTTGGAAATTTATATTCATTAAATAAAAGTTTAATTAAACTAGGCTAATCCTCCGCCTTGCGGCGCCGGCACACCAGGTTCTAGTCCTGGTCGGGGCACTGGTCCTGTCCCAGATGCCCCTCTTTCCAGGCCAGCTCTCTGCTGTGGCCAGGGAGTGCAGTGGAGGATGGCCCAAGTGCTTGGGCCCTGCACCCCATGGGAGACCGGGATAAGCGCCTGGCTCCTGCCATCAGATCAGCGCGGTTCGCCGGCCGCAGCGCGCCAACCGCGGCGGCCATTGGAGGGTGAACCAACGGCAAAAGGAAGACCTTTCTCTCTGTCTCTCTCTCACTGTCCACTCTGCCTCTAAAAAAATAAATAAATAAGTAAATAAACAAAGTGGAGCGGTTATGATGAAAATGTCCTCATATATGATAGTTTCACAATACAAATCACAAAAGATTCTATCAAAGCCCATGGACTTTCCCAGAGCCACTTCAATCTTGTACCAAAAAATCTCCTGCAAGTATTTTTGCCCATTAGCTGTGTGTTCAACTTTGGACAAACATCACTATGGTTATTAATCTTTATGCCCAAATATTGTTGTTTTAAATGCACATCTTTTTTCAATTTGAGAAGTAAAGAAGAGCAAGAGAGAAAGAGAGAGAGAATCTTTCATCTACTGGTTTAGGGAGTGAACCTAGGGTTAGGGTTAGGGTTAGGGTTAGGGTTAGGGTTAGGGTTAGGGTTAGGGGCTAGGCCAAGCTGAACTGAAGAGCCAGGAATTAGTGTCTGGCTTTCTCACAGGAGGGCAGGGACCCCAGTACTTGAGCCATTGCCTGCTGCTTCCCAGGGTGTACTTTAGTGTGAAGTTGAAATTGAAAGCAGATCCTGCACTCAAATCCTGGTGCTCCAATATGGGATATGGGTATCTTAATTAGCAGACCAAATGTCCATCACATGTCCCCACTTGTGTCTTTAAAAGCATCCACTTGCCTCCATCTCCTCGAATAGGGCCATAGTTAACACTAGTGTTCGTATTCCCACTGCAGTTCTCTGCTCTTGCCATTGCAAATAAAGGCCATCATTCTTTGTAGAACCTCTCTCTAATTGTTACTGAGGTTGACAGAGGAATGTAGATGGGTTGCTGTTTATTGTTGCACCTGTTTCTGTTCTTTTAGGATAGAGATCTGAGCAGAGCAAGGAAAGTAACACCACAGAGTATAGGTGTTGGAAGCAGGACTCTGCTAACGTCCTTAAGTATCTAGGATAAAAGTATGGTCCAGGTCAAAGAAGCAGAAACCCGTAAAGACATGGTTGAAGACTTGGATGCTAAGAAGTGCTACAGGTTTTGGACAGAGTGAAACCCAACAGTGCATCTACCACATAGTCACATCCAAGTGACCAGTCAGGGGTGGCCCACCAGGAGGAAAGAGAGTAAGAGGTGGTGTTTGTCCCCTAGTAGCAGTGTTCAGCTCCTGATTTTTAAGACATGGTACTTGATGGGTGAAGGCATTTCTGAAACATGAATAACTTCTCCCAACTCCTCCAGCAAAGATAATACTTACTGGTGCCAACTAGGAAGGTTTTATGACTTGGATTTATTATGACAGGTTTTATTGCTTGTCTTTGAAATAAAATGTTAATATTGCTTCATTTTGTATGTCCATATAAAGATACAGGTATATGGCTGACAGGTAGAAAGAGAGAGGTATACAGGTGAGTAGATTAATAGATGGATGGATAGAAATATATAGATATTAAAGTGATAGATGCATATATATATATGTGTGTGTGTGTGTGTGTGTGTGATAAGTGTATGATCAGAGATATCTGGCAGATTTAGAGAAATGGAGAAATATAGAGATAAGATGAATGAAGTTCAAAAAGTTTATGGAAAATGTAATTTATTTATTTATTTTTATTTTTTTTATTTTTGACAGGCAGAGTGGATAGTGAGAGAGAGACAGAGAGAAAGGTCTTCCTTTTGCCATTGGTTCACCCTCCAATGGCCGCCGCAGTAGCGCGCTGTGGCCGGCGCACCGTGCTGATCCGATGGCAGGAGCCAGGTGCTTATCCTGGTCTCCCATGGGGTGCAGGGCCCAAGCACTTGGGCCATCCTCCACTGCACTCCCTGGCCACAGCAGAGAGCTGGCCTGGAAGAGGGGCAACCGGGACAGGATCGGTGCCCCGACCAGGACTAGAACCTGGTGTGCCGGCGCCGCAAGGCGGAGGGTTAGCCTGTTGAGCCGCGGCACCGGCCGGAAAATGTAATTTAAACATAGGCATATTTTAGTGTCAAAAAGTTTTGAAATCAATACATAGTTTTTTTGTGCTGTACACATTTTCCATAAAGTATGTGAAGACCCTTTATAGATGATACATAGAAGAATGGATGGTTTGGTAGATGGATGGATAGATAGATAGATAGAGATAGATAATAGATATGCAAAAATAATAGATGATGTAAATACACGATTGATAGAGACATTAGAGAAATAGATAAATGGATATATTGGTGTATAAATACCTGAGGCATAGATGATAGATAATAGATAATAGATAGGGGTGGTTCTAAGTTGGCAGAACAGGGGGGGAGCTTAATGATTTATTCCAGGAGAAGACAGTTTAATAAAAGTGAAGATAGTGTAGTCTCAGGGAAGAGCTAGGGAAAAATGGCAGAGGAAATTCTTCCATAATTAGAGGGAAATGGTGGACCTACATGGAGGGAGTAGATGCCCATGGCTTGGGACTCCAAAAGCCAAGAGCCTACGCACGAGTGCTAGAAAGTGAGGTGAGATGAAACTGCAGTAGCCCAAGACACTGGCAAAAAAGTGGCAGGAAGAGCCTAGAGAGAATGAAACTTGAAGAACTGTGGGGGAAAGTACACCAGCCTAACTAGAGGAGAGAAAAAAAGGGATTGTACGGACACATTTCTCTCTCTCCAATCACCTTACAAAGACATACAAGCCAATAGAAAAGGTGCCATTATGGACATATGTAACAGCTGTGCCAGCTCGTGTCTGTGCCTGGCAATTAGCTGAGTGAAGATTCCTGACTCTGGTGGGGAGAAATAACAGGGGGCTAGGAACTTGTGACGGTTTGAAGCTTCTGAAAAGACTGAAAAAAAAAACTGGGAGTGTGTGGGAAAACTCATGGTGTGGAGGAGACTTTGAGTAGTCTCAGTGGGAGACACCACAAGTTCGGGCAATCCTGGCTACCCAGTGAGATACAGTGCCAGGGAATTGGAACTTACTCTGAGGATTTCACAGATCCTTTGTGAGGTCCATAGGACAGAGCAGAAGAATATTACAGACACTGGGCTAGCGCTCAGGCACTGATCATCATCGAGAAGAAGAGCTCAGCTGAGCAGAATTACTTACCTTCTGATTAAAAAAAAGAGAAAGATTTACCATACCAAACCTGGGTATGTCAACTTAGGCATACCCTTAACGCTGAAGAACTTAACAGAGCTCTCTGGCCACACCGACCACAAACCTCTAAAGATTCACTGAAAGCAGAAAGTCCACTTAATGTACAGTGTCATAGTACAATGAAAAAAGCCATCAGAACACAAAGAAAAAAAGAAGAAACCAGTGAGTATCTCCACAAGTGCCAAACAACAAACACAGCAATCCAAGACAAGAATAAGGAAGACAACATGAGGCTCCCAAAAGAACATGACACTTCAATACAAGATTATGAAGATGATGTGATAGGAGAAATGCAAGAAATGGAACTCAAAAATTGATGATAAGAATACTTAAAAGTAATTGAAAGCAAATGCACGGATTACTGAAATCCATGCAGGACATGAAAGAAAAACTCTCTCATGAAAATGAAATCTTAAGAGGCAACTGAAATGAAGAATTCAAAAAAAAAACACATAAAATTGAGATATTGGAGAGAAATCAAAATGAAATGAAGAATTCAAACAACAAGTAAAAATGCAGTTGAGAGTCTTGAAAACAGAACCCGGGAGCCAGAAGAGACAATAACAGACTTAAAAGACAGAGCACAGGGAAGTATACAGTCAAACAAAAGACAAGTAGAAGAAATTTGAAATATAAAAATATCATTAGGAATCTATAGGATACTGTTAAAAATCCAACATTTGGGTTCTAAGAGTTCCTGAAGGCATGGAGAGAGAGAAAGGATTAAAAGGCCTTTTTAATGAGATACTAGCAGAAAACTTCCTTTATTTGGAGAAAGAGAGAGACATCCTAGTACAAGAAACATAGAAATAATCAATAGAAATGACCAGAAAAGATCCTCACTGGACACATTGTAATCAGATCCACTACAGTGAAACATAAACAAAAGATTCTAAAATGTGCAAGAGAGAAATGTCAGATTGCTCTCAAAGGATCTCTTATTAGACTCACAGCAGACTTCTCATCAGAAACCCTACAGGCAAAAAGAGAATAGCATGATATGGCCCAAGTACTATGAGAAACAAACACTGCCATCCCAGAATATTTATCCTGCAAAGCTCTCATTTGTGAATGAAGGTGAAATAAAGACCTTTCATAGCAAATAGGAATTGAAATATATATAACCACTCATTCAGCCCTGCAAAAGATGCTTCCAGATGTGTAACCCACAGAAACACAGTCATCCATATGAAAGAAAGTAAAGGAAAAAAATCTCTTACTAAAAAATCACAGTAAGTACAAAATATATATTAGAGATATCTTTGGAAACATGGCAGAGCAAAGACACTACTTATCAATAGTCACATTGAATGTGAATGGCCTTAAGTCTCCAGTTAAAAGGCACAGACTGGCTGAATGGATAAAAAATAAAACCCATCTATTTGTTGCTTACAAAAAACCTACTTCCAACAAAGGTGCCTGCAGGTTGAAAGTGAAAGGCTGGAAAAAGATTCCATGACAACAGAAACCAACAAAGAGCTTGTGTAGCCATCTTAATATCAGAAAAATAAAATGTAACACAAAAACTGTTAAGAGAGACAAAGAGGGGAACTATAAAATGATTAAGGGATCAATTTAACAGGAAGATGTAACTATTATAAACGTACATGCACCTAGTTACAAGGCACCAGATTATTTAAAAGACACGTTAGTGGATTTAAAGGGAGACTTAGACTCAAATACAATATTATTGGGGGACTGCAATACTCCATTTTCAGCAATGGACAGATCAACCAGACAGAAAACAGCAGATTTTACTGACACTATAGACCAAATGGATCTAACAGATATCTCACAACTTTGCATGAACACACATTCTTCTCAGCAATACATGGAACTTTCTGTAGGATTGACTACATGCTAGGACATAGAACAAGTCTCAGCAGATTCAAAAGAATCAAAATCAAATCATGCATCTTCTCAGACCACAATGGAATAAAGCTGGAAATTAGCACCCAAGGAATCTCTAGAGTGTATGCAACCACATGGAGACTGAATCACATGCTCCTGAGTGAACACTGCGTCGTAGAAGAAATCAAAAGAGAAATCAAAATTTCCTGAAGCAAATGAAGATAACAACACAACATATCAAAACTTATGGGATACAGCAAAAGCAGTGTTAAGAGGAAAGTTTGTAGCAATTGGTGCCTACATCAAGAAATTGGAAAGGCACCAAACAAATGAACAATCAGTGCATTTCAATGATCTAGAAAATACAGCAAACCAAACCCAAAGCTAGTATAAGAGAATTAATTAAGATTAGAGAAGAAATCAACCAAATTGAATCCGAAAAACATTACAAAAGATCAGCAAAATGAAGAGCTAATTTTTTGAAAAAATAAAATTGACACACCATTGACCCTACTAACCAAAAAAGGAGAGAAGAACCAAATCAATAAAATTAGAGATGAAAGTGGGAGTGTAACACCACAGAAATAAAGAGTCATCAGGAATTACAATTACAGACATTTTTCAAAAGAGGAAATCCAAACAGCCAAATCACATGAAAACTTGTTCAGAATCACTGGCAATCAGAGAAATGCAAATCAAAACCACAATGAATTTTCACCTCACCCTGGTTAGAAAGGCTTACATACAGAAATCAACTAACAACAGATGCTTGTAAGGATGTGGGGAAAAAGGCACACTAATCCACTGTTGGTGGGAATGCAAACTGGGAAAGCCACTATGGAAGACAGTTTGGAGATTCCTCAGAAACCTGAATATAGCCGTACCACATGACCCAGCCATCCCATTCCTTGGAATTTACCCAAAGCAAATTAAATTGGCAAACAAAAGGGCTAAGTTACCTCCATGTTATTGCAGCTCAATTCTCAATAGCTAAGACATGGAATCCACCTAAATGCCCATCAACCGAAGACTGGATAAAGAAATTATGTGAAATGTTCTCTATAGAATAGTACACAGCAGTAAAAGAAAAATGAAATCTGGTCTTCTGCTCAAAATGGAGGAATCCAGAAAACATCACACTGAGTGAAATAAGCCAGTCCCGAAGGGACAAATATAATATGTGCACCCTGACCTGTGACAACTCACTGAGCACCTAAAAGGAAACCTGTAGAAGTGAAATGGACACTATGAGAAACAATGACTTGATCAGCCCTTGTGATGACTGTCGGGGAACAACTTACTGCTTTTTTCTTTTTAGTATCTTTTTTCTACTTAATACCATTGGTTGAACTCTTTAATTAACACATAATTATTCTTAGGAGCTTTAATCCAACTGAAAATAGATCCCTGTTAATAATAAGAGCAGGAATAAGAGTGTTAGAGTAAGAGAGGCAGGCGATGTATAATTTGGCTCAGGTCACTTGGACTTAGCCCTACGCATAGAGCTAGAAACGTGCCATGGGACTGCAAATCCCATTAAGTTGGCAAGATCCAATGCCATCTTACTAGTTAAAGTGATCAGTTTACATTCATAAATAATTGATCATAAAGATAGGGAGCGTCAAAGGGAGCACATAAATAAGAGCAATGCCTTCTAATAATAATTGTTAGAATTAAAAGGGTTGGAACAATCCAACATGGGAAGCGGGATACACAGCAGACTCATAGAATGGCAAGTGCCTTAGACGCACTCTTGCCTAAGAATCAGCCTTTATGGCATTCAGATCTGGCTCAAATACCCATGATAGTATTGCAGGCATGGAAAGCCAAGACAGTGTGGCATGAAAAATGACCTGAAAGAAAGATCTCTGTGAGATCACAGTGGAAAGAACAGGCCATCAAAGAAGGAGGTAACGTTCTTTGAAAGTAAGAGAGAACTTCCAATTTGATTATGGCCTTGTCTAAATAAAGTCAGAGTTTGTGAACTGAAGAGTCTTCCATAGCCTTGGCAGCTCATGACAATAGCCTTGGGTGATTTCTGACATCATAAGAATAGCGAATTGTTAAATTAACAAGATGGGTCTCTGGCACTTACTCCCCATGTAGGATCTCTGCAGTTAATGAGAATTAATGGTAAAAATAGGCTTCAAACAGTACTTTATATACTTTGTGTGGGTGCACTGTGTGAGTATACTAAGTTGATCTTCTGTATATAAAGATAATTAAAATAAATTTTAATGAATAATGATATGGTAGAGGGAGTACGAGAAGGGTTAGTTTGCAGGTGGGAGGGTGGTTAAGGGGGAAAAACTGTTGTAATCCAAAAGTTGTACTCTAAAAATTTACATTCTTTTTGCCTTATATTCTTTTTGTACCCAAAATGAGGTCCATTGTCTTAGTCAGCCCAGTAGGGACTCACTATTTCTGGCAATTAATTTAAAGCCAAAGTGACATCTAAAATAATTGTTGAGAAACCACTTGGCCTAGGAGACAATCCTAGAAGTCCCCAGAGTACACTACCAGACCTAGGATGTATAATCCTAGGAGGCCTCAGAGAACCACAATAGACCTAAAATTAAAAAATAAAATAGGGGCCAGCACTGTGGCACACAGGGTTAATGCCCTGGCCTGAAGTGGTGGCATTGCATGTGGGTGCTGGTTCGAGACCCGGGTGTTCCACTTCCTATCCAGCTCTCTGCTATGGCCTGAGAAAGCAGTGGGAGGTCAGAGAAACAGAAAGATGGAAGTGTCCCAAAGCAAATCAAAACTTTACAGGGAAAATCTTAAATTTTCATTTAACCTTCTTAGGCACTTTGTAGGAGGAAATAGACTTCCAAGGGCTGAGTTTTCTTTTTTTTTTTTTTTTGAGTTTAGTCCATGTATCATTTCTCACAAGTTATAGACTTGTGACTGCAGCGCTCCTAGGTTAGCATTATGCACTGACACCTCCACTGTTCCGAGTCAGATGGTCCTGCCTCAAGCCACGCCAGGCAATGATCTGGTTGGGGGGCACTCTGTAGTAGCCTCAAACTGAAATTACTGCTTGCAAGAGGCCTCTGCATGCATATTATTCATACCTTGGTCTATTAATGAAATCACATTTTATCTGAGGCATCCTTTGACAAATAGAGAGATGATCCATATTTATAAGACTCTGATGATATTTATCATAGGGTTGTATCCTGAGGATGTAGGCTGATAGTTGGTACCAATTATTCTACCTTTCTGGTGCTCCTTCCTTGGTCCTTCCTCAACTCCACTGAGAATCTTCTTATTTCAAGATCCTTAAAGTGCATTCAAAATTTGGTTTTAGAGATTTTCTCTGAAATCCTGGTTGTATTTGTCTTGAATTCCTAACCCTTGGACTTGGAATACCTGAAAAGAAAACATATTTGAATATAGTTGTGAAAGTCTACTGCCTGGCTGAACCAAACGTGGATCTTGCTGAACAATGGTTACCATCATGAAGTGCTACATCAGGTGACTGAAGATTAATATGCCTTGAACTGGTCTTGGGCAAATTTCTGAACTTACATCCTCTGGGCCCTGTTGGAAGGGGTAGCTTCTAATATATTTTAGATACTCTTAAGCCATATTTTCAGCTTTTAGTTGTTTACTCAGTTAACATGTGGATCTGTATTATTCACACTGATCTCTTTGTTTATTCATTCATTGAAAATATTTATTAAATATTAATTGCATAATAAAAACTGAACTATGCCCTTGTGAGACTCTGATAAGTTAGTCATATCCCCAGTGAACTTATATTATTGTGAAGGGGAATAATCTTAATAAGGAGTTACACTTCCCAAATGGCAGTAACATAAGGTCTGGATAGGGTTGAAACCAGGAAACAAGAACTCCATCTGGATCTCCTACGTGGGCCCAGGGACTTTTTGGTCCATTCTATGCTGCTTTCCCAGGTTTATTATTTAGGTATAACTGTGCTCAATATTGCAAAGAAGATGTAGAGAGATGAGAGTGAATAACAAGGGAACCAAATTTAACATGAAAAATCCAATATGAGTTATTCAGATAAATTATATGATGAAAAGGTCAGGAGATATGGGAAGAAGAGAATTGGGAGGTTGAGAACCAGGGAGAAGAGAGTGCAGCAGCCGATACAGAGAATACTGTTATGAGATGAAACTATACATAAGAAAGTGTCTCGCTTATATGGCTTTGTAGTACAGTGGTTCTCAAAAAAACTGACCCCAGAACACCTGCTGCAGCATCACCTTGAACCTCTCGGAAATGCAGATTCATAGGCTGCCACCCAGAGTCACTGAAGAGGAAACTGTAGGGATAAGGCCCAGTAACCCATGCTTTAATAATCCCTCCAAGTAATTCAGATTCCTGCTAAATTTCAGAATCACTCTTGAACAAAAAATTTATGACTTTGGGTATCTTCCAAAGAGCCAGGGATCTCATCAAGATGTTTTAAGCATGTAGAAGACAGGATCAGATGAGAATTAAACATTTATATGATAATTTCAAGATATGGAAGACATAGAAATGTGTGTGCATGTACATATATATGAAGGATCTTCCAAAAACTTCCAAAATAATTGCAAATGCATATTATGAAGAAACTATTCATGCATTTCAAATTCTTTATACTAAAATAAACCTTTAGTTCCACTGTCCATAATTTTTTTTTTATTTAATGAATATAAATTTCCAAAGTACAGCTTATGGATTTTTTTTTTATTTTTTTTAACTTTTATTTAATGAATAGAAATTTCCAGTGTACAGCTTATGGATTACAATGGCTTCCCCCCCCCCATAACTTCCCTCCCACCCGCAACCCTCCCCTCTCCCGCTCCCTCTCCCCTTCCATTTGCATCAAGATTCATTTTCAATTCTCTTTATGTACAGAAGATCAATTTAGTATAAAGATTTCAACAGTTTGCACCCACATAGAAACACAAAGTGAAACATACTGTTTGAGTACTAGTTATAGCATCAAATCACAATGTACAGCACATTAAGGACAGAGATCCCACATGAGGAGCAAGTGCACAGTGGCTCCTGTTGTTGACCCAACAAATTGACACTCTAGTTTATGGTGCCAGTAACCACCCTAGGCTGTCGTCATGAGTTGCCAATGCTATGGAAGCCTTCCAAGTTTACCGACTCTGATCATATTTAGACAAGGTCATAAAAGACAGAGTGAGGATAGTAACCAATGATCCTAAGAGTGGCATTTACCAGGTTTGAACAATTATACAGCATTAAGTGGGGAAGAGGACCATCAGTACACACAGGTTGGGAGTAGAGCCATTGGTGGTAGAGTAGAGGTTATGATTACAAAGGAATGAGGCCCAAGTGCACTAGACAGGGCCTAGAACAAAGGACAGAGTCATTATTAGAGGAGCTAAGAAAGGTGCTGTCTAAGCTACAATTAAGTTTTCTGATTGAGAGTCAAATAGAACCTGATAGAAGGGGCTTGATAATAATCTGGTGGGCTTTAGGCCTTGTAAATTCAGAGGCCCAGACCTATCTATCTCTTCACATGGGGTATATCCTTAGGGAGGTGTGAACCTCCTAGGGGAAGGCACTCTGTTGACTTTCATTACTTGGCTGGCCTGGGAGGAGAGCTGGCCAGGTCAAGGCAGGGGGCATCTCTAACAAGAAATTTACAGTTCTGCCTGCAATGTTGCTGACCCTACTTGACCATACCCTCAGCTGCAGTGGTCACTTTGGAAGTTGGGCTGAATGAAGGGCTTTTCAGCTTAGAGCCAATAAGATCTGTGGCTCTGACCTGGGCATCCTTCAACTCCAGGGCAGGTCCATTTCCCGTGATCCAACTCTTGGCAGAGCTGCCAGGGCTCTTCACAAGCTGACTTCTGCTGAAGCCCAGGCTTACCACCTTGAAAGCCACTGCAGTGGACTGGCCTGTTGGGTCTCCTTGAGGGCAGATCACTGTACAGATCAGCCAGTAATAGGCCTGCCACCCATTGCTTCTGATGCCGAGCTTTCTTTTCCTCCTGGTTTGTGTTAAAGTAGACCAGAGGATGCAAGTCAAGGGAGAGCCCGTGTCCCATCTCTAATCTTCGGTGGCCTGAACTACAAGTCTATAGTCACAGGCATGTTCTGTAGTAGTTTTTCTAAGGTAGACAATGCCCATGAGGAAAATTATATTCTCACTTTAAAACTTTCTTTCCCTTTGGTCTGAAAGGGAGGTTTATTCTACTTACTGTATACTTCGCTGATGGCGAAGTGAATCTAGCTATGAGATTATTATTTAAGTTCTTGTTTTGGCTATGCTATTGCAGAAAAATGTTAGCCATCTCTTTTATAAGGTCTAAAGATTAAATTGTGCATCTTACAGATTCCTTCATAATAGAATTAGTTTCCTACCTTGAAGAGAATAGAGAAATGAAAGAACTAGTTGGGCTTAGAATAGAGAAATGAGGGAGCAAGTCCTAGATCGCTTGCTGACAATAGCAATATCACATGAATACTTAGCAAACCGTTTCAACCATTAGATAACAACCTAAGAAAACATTTACCAGAAGGTCCAATGCCTTCTATAAATTTTAAGAATCATGTATTTGAAAACACCTCTTAAATATCTAACATGGTGTAGTTTGTTTAGCCAGTAAACTTAAGCACAACCATCTAAAATGTTTTTAGTTTCTTTCTACCAACACGGTTAAAACATATGATACACAGATTCAGGTCCCACAAATTAAAATGTATCTTTGATTGATTTTAGCAGCTTAAATTTATGGACAATCTTATCTATAAGCCATTTAAAATAAAACTCTTAATAAAATTTCCCCATGTGGACATACAATATGTACACACATAATATAGCATAATAGACCAATATAGCAATTTTAACAATAGCTTTTAAAATCTTTAACTCTTTTTGTAGATTGCCAATTGATTTGAATTGCTTTTTGTTTTTAGTAACCTCAGTTAACCATACTTTCTCTCAATTGGTACTGTTAATACATTATTGGCTTCATCTGTTTACAGAGCCATCCCAAAGTACTGAATACAATAAAAGTGGCTGGAAAAAGTCCATAGGAACCTATAGGAGGACAGCTAAATACAGAACCAACAACGCTTTAGTTTTATGAGCAGCAGATCATATATAACTGTGGATGACAAAAGACTTTAAGTCGCCATGTTTAAAATTATAAACTCATCAACCAACAAGAGGCACTTGCTTACTTCACAGTATTTTTGAAAGCACCTGTAGGATTTTACAAGTATTTAACCCTTTAAGCCTCTGGGGCTTTCTCATTAAGATAACTATCATATCTAGTAACACAAGATCATTAGACTTTTTAATTCTCAAACATTTGTATTAATAGCATTTTCCATTATAGAAACTAAAAGTCTGGTACCACATCACATCTTGACACTCCTTCTAATATCATCCAAATAGACTGATTAGTTGGTGTCTCTATAAGATAGAGACACAGGTCCTTCGATTTTTTCAGTTGGGCCCAAACTGGAAAAACCAAAGTCCAGGATTTACTGGAAGTTTTAGAGACCAGATTGTTTGAAACTTTGATTTTTTGAATGCCTGTCAAGAATGCCAAGAAGGCTCAAAATCCAAAATATCTGGTTGAAATAAGATTCCTTAAAATCATGACATAACATAGACCAAATTAGATCATTGTTACAAGGTGATTATTCAAATCTTTGAAAATAAGCACATATTTAAATAACCCATAGCTCTTAATAAAAATTCAGCTGTTTTTGAACAATTAGAATTTAACAGACATCAAGAGAACATAATAGATTACTTTAACACATTGATTTAACAGAGCATCAGAGTTTAATTCTATGTCAAAGAGAAATTGAGCTTCCTGTGATCTTTGGCTGTGAGGTTTCCTTCCTTTACCTTCTTTCATATTGGTGACCATGTTTCTGTGTTTCTGTAAGACATCTTTAAGCATCTTTTGCAGGGCAGGATGAGTGGCAACAAATTCTTTCAGTTTCTGTTTGCTATGAAAAGTCTTAATTTCACTTCATTCACAAATGAGAGCTTTGCCGGATATAGTATTCTGGGCTGGCAGTTTTTCTCTCTTAGTACCTGGGCTATGTCTCGCCATTCCCTTCTAGCTTGTAGGGTTTCTGATGAGAAGTCTGCTGTGAGTCTAATTGGAGATCCTCTAAGAGTAATCTGACGTTTCTCTCTTGCACATTTTAGGATCTTTTCTTTATGTTTCACTGTGGTGAGTTTGATTACAACATGTCGTGGTGAGGATTTCTTTTGGTCATGTTTACTAGGGATTCTATAAGCTTCCTGTACTAGGATGCCTCTGTCCTTCTCCAAACCTGGGAAATTTTCTGCTAGTATATCACTGAAAATGCCTTCTAATCCTTTCTCCCTCTCCATGCCTTCAGGAACTCCTAGAACCCGAATGTTGGGTTTTTTAATAGTATCCTGTAGATTCCCAACAATATTTTTTAGATTTCTAATTTCTTCTTCTTTTCTTTGATTTGCCTGTTTCCTTTCCTGTGCTCTGTCTTCTAAGTCCGATATTCTCTCTTCTGCTTCGCCCACTCTGTTTTTAAGGCTCTCTAATGTGTTTATCATTTGATCTATTGAACTCTTCATTTCATTATGATTTCTAGTCACTATCAGAGTTTCTTGTTCCACTAGTTGTTTCATTTCATTTTGATTCCTCCTTAATATTTCACTTTCACGAGAGAGATTTTCTATCTTGTCCATGAAGGATTTCTGTAGTTCAAGAATTTGTTTTTGAGAACTTCTTAATGTTCTTATCAATTTTTTGAGATCCGCTTCTTGCATTTCTTCGATCTCATCATCTTCATAATCTTGAATTGGGGTGTCTTTTTCATTTGGGGGCGTCATAGTTTCTTCCTTGTTCTTGTTAGCTTGGTTTTTGCGTTTGTTGTTTGGCATGTTGGAGATATTTGGTTTCTTCATGTGGTGTTTTTTCTTGTTACACTATGGCTCTATATTAAGTGGACTGTCTGCTTTCAGTGGAGCCTTAGAGGCTTGAGATGAGTGTGGACTGAGAGCTGTGTTTGGTTCCTCAGGGTTGAGGGTGTGTCAAAGATGACACTCCCAGGTTAGGTGTGGTAAATCTCTCTTTCTTTTTTTTGATTTAAAAGGGAAGTAATTCCACACAGCTGAACGTAATTGGAGGTAGTTAGCAGGCAAATGATATACGCACAGGAGCCAGAGATCGGAAGCTCTTTCCCAAGGACCACACAGGGAATCTGTGCTGCCCTCAGTGTGGGCTCCAATTCTCCTGCAGTCTCCCACTGGGTTGCCAAGTTAGATGCTAATCTCCTGTTATTTCACCCCTCCCCCCAGAGTCAGGTTTTTCTGGTAGGCTCAGGGCTGGTGTAGACCTGAGGTCACCCTGCTTATGACGTATGTCCAAAATGGCGCCTGCTCTGTCTTGCTCGCCTTTGAAAGGTGAGCGGAGAGAGAGAAACTTGTGTCCGTATCAGTCACTTTTTTTATTTTTTTTCTCTCTCTTCTAGTTAGCCTGGTGAACTTTTCCCCACGGAGTTTCAAGCCTCGTTCCCTCTAGCCTCCTCTTTCCGCTTGCCTGCTGGTATCTCGGGCTATGGAGGTTCTGCTCACCTCACGTTCCAGCGCTGGTGCGTTGAGTCTGCTGCTGGTGTCCCGAACTTGGGCTCCCACGCTCTCCACGCAGGTCCACTGTGAATCACTAGTTCCGGAAGAGTTTCCTCTGCTGTTTCATCCCCTACTCTTCCTTGACCCTGCAGTATCTCCACTTATATTAAACTTTCTCTCTCCCTGGACTAAGTGTGCTCCCTGCCTATTCCGCCATCTTCCAAAGTACAGCTTATGGATTACAAAGCCTTCCCTCCCACAATGTCCCCCCCACCCGCAACCCTCCCCTTTCCCAGTCGCTCTCCCCTTCCATTCCCATCAAGATTCATTTTCAATTCTCTTTATATACAGAAAATCAGTTTAGTATATATAAAGATTTCAACAGTTTGCCCTCACATAGCAACACAAAGTGAAAAATACTGTTGGAGTACTAGTTATAGCATTAAATAACAGTGTGCATCACATTGATGACAGAGATTCTGCAAGATATTTTTTTAAAATAAGATTGATTATTTTTCTATGTAATTTCCAATTTAAAATCAAGGGTTTTTTTTCATTTTCCATTATCTTCATATACAGAAGATCGCTTTAGTATATACTAAGTAAAGATTTCATCAGTTTGCACCCACACATAACCACAAAGTGTAAAAATACTGTTTCAGTACTAGCTATATCATTATTTCACCTTTGACAACCTATTAAGGACAGATCCCACATGGGACGTAAGTACACAGTGACTCCTGATGTTGATTTAACAATTTAACACTCTTGTTTAAGGCCTCAGTAATTTCCCTAGGCTCTAGCCGTGAGCTGCCGAGGCTATGGAAGGCTTTAGGGTTCGCCAACTTCGATCCTATTCCAACAGATTCATAGTAGATGTTTGGATTAATTTCTGGAATTTCTATTCTGTTCCATTGGTCTATCCACCTGTTTCTGTACCAGTACCATGCTGTTTTGATAACTACTGCCCTGTAGTAGGTCCTGAAATATGGGATTGTGATGCCTCTGGCTTTGTTTTTGTTGTACAAGATTGCTTTAGCTATTCAAGGTCTCCTGTGTCTCCATATGAATTTCAGCATCATTTTTTCCAGATCTGAGAAGAATGTCTATGGTATTTTGATTGGTATTGCATTGAATGTATAAATTGCTTTTGGGAGAATGGACATTTTGATTATGTTGATTCTTCCAATCCATGAGCACGGGAGATTTCTCCATTTTTTGGTATCCTCTTCTATTTCTTTCTTTAAGGTTTTGTAAGTTTCATTGTACAGATCTTAAATGTCCTTGGTTAAGTTTATTCCAAGGCATTTGATTGTTTTTGTAGCTATTGAGAATGGGTTTGAACTTAGGAGTTCTTCCTCAGCTGTGGCATTGTCTGTGTATACAAAGGCTGTTGTTTTTTGTGCATTGATTTTATATCCTGCTACTTTGCCAAACTCTTCCATGAGTTCCAGCAGTCTCTTAGTAGAGTTCTTTGGGTCCCCTAAATAAAGAATCATATCGTCTGCAAAGAGGAATAGTTTGAGTTCTTCCTTCCCAATTTGCATCCCTTTAATTTCTTTTTCTTGCCTAATAGCTCTGGCTAAGACTTCCAGAACTATATTGAAGAGCAGTGGTGAGAGTGGGCATCCCTGTCTGGTACCCGATCTCAGTGGGAACGCTTCCAACTTTTCCCTGTTCAATAGGATACTGGCCGTAGGTTTTTCATATATTGCTTTGATTGTATTGAGGAACGTTCCTTTTATACCCAGTTTGCTGAGAGTTTTCATCATGAAAGGGTGTTGTATTTTATCAAATGCTTTGTCTGCGTCTATGGAGAGAATCATATGGTTTTTCTTCTGCAGTCTGTTAATGTGGTGTATCACATTGATTGTTTTGCGAACAATGAATCTTCCCTGCATACCAGGGATAAATCCCACTTGGTCTGGGTGGATAATCTTTCTAAATTTGTGTTGCATTCTATTGGCCAGATTTTTTATTAAACTTTTATTTAATGAATATAAATTTCCAAAGTACAGCTTATGGGTTACAATGGTTTCCCCCTCCCAAAACTTTTCTCCCACCCACAACCCTCCCCTTTCCCGATCCCTCTCGCCTTCCTATCACACATGATTCATTTTCAATTCTCTTTATATACAAAAGATCAGTTTAGTATATATTAGGTAACGATTTCAACAGTTTGCCTCCATATAGCAACACAAAGTGAAAAAAAATACTGTTGGAGTATTAGTTATAGCATTAAATAAGAGTGTACAGCACATTAAAGACAGAGATCCTACATAATATTTTTTAAAAAATTAATTAATTTTCTATGCCATTTCCAATTTAACCCAGGTTTGTATTATTTTCATTTCCAATTATCTTTATATATAGAAGATCGATTCAGTATATAATTAGTAAAGATCTCATCAGTTTGTACCCATGCAGAAACACAAAGTGTAAAAATACTGTTTCTGTACTAGTTATAGCATCACTGCACATTAGACAACACATTAAGGACAGATCCCACATGGGATGTAAGTACCCAGTGACTTCTGTTGCTGACTTAACAATTTGACACTCCTGTTCATGGTGTCAGTAATCTCCCTAGGCTCTAGTCATGAGTTATTGGCCAGAATTTTATTGAGTATTTTTGCATCTAAGTTCATCAGGGATATTGGTCTGTAATTCTCTTTCAATGCTGCATCTTTTTCTGGCTTAGGGATTCAGGTGATGCTGGCTTCATAGAAAGAATTTGGGAGGGTTCCCTCTTTTTCGATTGCCCTGAATAGTTTGAGGAGAATTGGGGTTAATTCTTCTTTAAATGTCTGGTAGAATTCAACAGTGAATCCATCTGGTCCTGGGCTTTTCTCTGTTGGGAGGGCCTTTATTACTGTTTCAATTTCTGTCACAGTTATTGGTCTGTTTAGGTTTTCTTTTTTTTTTTCATTTCAATTCTCTTTATTTTTTTAATTTTTTTATTTAGTGAATATAAATTTCCAAAGTACAGCTTATGGATTACAAAGCCTTCCCTCCCACAATGTCCCCCCCACCCGCAACCCTCCCCTTTCCCAGTCACTCTCCCCTTCCATTCCCATCAAGATTCATTTTCAATTCTCTTTATATACAGAAAATCAGTTTAGTATATATAAAGATTTCAACAGATTGTCCTCCCAAAGCAACACAAAGTGAAAAACTACTGTTGGAGTACTAGTTATAGCATTAAATAAAAGTGTACATCACATTAATGACAGAGATTCTGCAAGATATTTTTTAAAGATTATTTTTCTATGTAATTTCCAATTTAAAATCAAGGATTTTTTTTTTCATTTTCAATTATCTTTATATACAGAAGATCGCTTTAGTATATACTAAGTAAAGATTTCATCAGTTTGCACCCACACATAACCACAAAGTGTAAAAATACTGTTTCAGTACTAGCTATATCATTATTTCACCTTTGACAACCTATTAAGGACAGATCCCACATGGGACGTAAGTACACAGTGACTCCTGATGTTGATTTAACAATTTAACACTCTTGTTTATGGCATGAGTAATCTCCCTAGGCTCAAGCCATGAGTTGCCGAGGCTATGGAAGCCTTTAGGGTTCGCTGACTTCGATCCTATTCCGACAAGGCCAAAGTCAAAGTGGAAGTTCTCTCCTCCCTTCAGAGAAAGGTACCTCCTACTTTGATGGCCCTGTGCTTTCCACTGGGATCACACTCGCTGAGATTTGTCATTTAGGTCTTCTTCTTCTTCATCTTTTTTTTCTCCCAGCGTGTCTTGGCTTTCCATGCCTAAAATACTCTCATAGGCTCTTCAGCCCAATTCAAATGCCTAAAGGGCTGATTCTGAGGCCAGAGTGCTATTTAGGACATCTGTCATTCTATGAGTCTGCTGTGTCTCCCCCTTCCCATGTTGGATCCTTCTCTCCCCCTCTTTTTTATCAGTTAGTATTAGCAGACATTAATCTTTTTTGTGTGATTCCTTTAACTCTTAGGCCTATCAGTGTGATCAGTTGTGAACTGAAATTGATCACCTGGGCTGGTGAGATGGCATTGGTACATGCCTTTTTGTTTGTTTGTTTTATCAGTTAGTATTAGCAGACATTAGTCTTGTTTTTGTGATCCCTTTGACTCTTAGATCTATCAGTGTGATAAATTGTGAACTGAAGTTGATCACCTGGACTGGTGAGATGGCATTGGTACATGCCACCTTGGTGGGATTGTATTGGAATCCCCTGGCACTTTTCTAAATCCGTCATTTGGGCAAGTCTGAATGATCATGTCCCCAATTGTACATCTCCTCCCTCTCTTTTTCTCATTCTTATATTTAACCGGGATCACTTTTCAGTTAAGATTTATACACCTAAGAATAATTGTGTGTTAATTACAGAGTTCACAAAAAATACTAAAATGAATAAAGTATTACATTGTACACAACAGTCAGCACCATAGCTGATCAACTCCTATTTCTCATAGTGTCCATACGCTTCCACAGGTTTCCCTTTGGTGCTCTGTTAGTTGCTGCCAATCATGGAAAACAAATGATATTTGTTTCTATGGGACTGGCTTAATTCACTTAGCATGATGTTTCCAGATTGCTCCATCTTGTTGCAAATGACTGGGTTTCATTGTTTTTGACTGCAGTATAGTATTCCATAGAGTACATGTCCCATAGTTTCTTTATCCAGTCTACTGTTGATGGGCATTTGGGTTGGTTCCAGGTCTTAGCTATTGTGACTTGAGCTGCAATAAACATTAATGTGCAGATGGCTTTTTTATTTGCCAAATTAATTTCCTTTGGGTAAATTCCAAGGAGTGGGATGGCTGGGTTGTATGGTAGGGTTATGTTCAAGTTATTGAGGAATCTCCAGACTGACTTCCATAGTGGCTGAACCAGTTTGCATTCCCACCAACAGTGTGTTAATGTCCCTTTTTCCCCACATCCTCTCCAGCATCTATTGTTGGTAGATTTCTGAATGTGCGCCATTCTAACCGAGGTGAGGTGAAACCTCATTGCGGTTTTGATTTGCACTTCCCTGATTGCTAGTGATCTTGAACATTTTTTCATGTGTCTGTTGGCCATTTGGATTTCCTCTTTGGAAAGATGTCTGTTAAGGTCTTTGGCCCATCTATTAAGTGGATTGTTTGTTTTGATGTTGTGGAATTTCTTGATTTCTTTGTAGATTGTGGTTATCAACCCTTATCTGTTGCATAGTTTGCAAATATTTTTTCCCATTCTGTCGGTTTCCTATTCACTTTCCTGACTGTTTCTTTTGAAGTACAGAAACTTCTCAGTTTCATGCAATCCCAATAGTTAATTTTGGCTTTGAATGCCTGTGCTCCTGGGGTCTTTTCCAAGAAGTCTTTGCCTGTACCTATATCTTGCAGGGTTTCTCCAATGCTCTCCAATAATTTGATGGTGTCCGGTCGTATTTCAGTTTTTGATCAAAGTTGAGTGAATTTTTGTGCATGGTGAAAGGTAGGGATCTTGCTTCATGATTCTGCATGTGGAAATCTAATTTTCCCAGCATCATTTATTGAATAGACTGTCCTTATTCCAGGGATTGGTTTTGGATCCTTGATCAAATATGAGTTCACTGTAGATATTTGGGTTTATTTCTGGAATTTCTATTCTGTTCCATTGGTCTATCCACCTGTTTCTGTACCAGTACCATGCTGTTTTGGTAACTACTGCCCTGTAGTATGTCCTGAAATCTGGTATTGTGATGCCTCTGGCTTTGTTTTTGTTGTACAAGATTGCTTTAGCTATTCAAGGTCTCCTGTGTCTCCATATGAATTTCAGCATCATTTTTTCCAGATCTGAGAAGAATGTCTATGGTATTTTGATTGGTATTGCATTGAATGTATAAATTGCTTTTGGGAGAATGGACATTTTGATTATGTTGATTCTTCCAATCAATGAGCATGGAAGATTCCTCCATTTTTTGGTATCCTCTTCTATTTCTTTCTTTAAGGTTTTGTAATTTTCTTTTGTTTTTTATTTTTGACAGGCAGAGTGGACCGTGAGATAGAGACAGAGAGAAAGGTCTTCCTTTTGCCATTGGTTCACCCTCCAATGGCCGCCGGGGTAGGCACGCTGCAGCAGGCGCACCGCGCCGATCCGATGGCAGGAGCCAGGTGCTTCTCCTGGTCTCTCATGGGGTGCAGGGCCCAAGCACTTGGGCCATCCTCCACTGCACTCCCTGGCCACAGCAGAGAGCTGGCCTGGAAGAGGGGCTACCGGGACAGGATCAGTGCCCCGACCGGGACTAGAACCCGGTGTGCCGGCACCGCAAGGTGGAGGATTAGCCTTGTGAGCCGTTGCACCGGCTAAGGTTTTGTAATTTTCATCATAGAGATCTTAATGTCCTTGGTTAAGTTTATTCCAAGGTATTTGATTGTTTTTGTAGGTATTGAGAATGCGATTGAACTTAGGAGTTCTTTCTCAGCTGAGGCATTTTCTGTGTATAAAAAGGCTGTTGTTTTTTGTGCATTGATTTTATATCCTGCTACTTTGCCAAACTCTTCCATGAATTCCAGCAGTCTCTTAGTAGAGTTCTTTGGGTCCCCTAAATAAAGAATCATATCGTCTGCAAAGAGGGATAGTTTGAGTTCTTCCTCCCCAATGTGTATCCCTTTAATTTCTTTTTCTTGCCTAATAGCTCTGACTGAGGCTTCCAGAACTATATTGAAGAGCAGTGGTGAGAGTGGACATCCCTGTCTGTTACCCGATCTCGTGGGAATGCTTCCAACTTTTCCCCATTCAATAGGATACTGGCCGTAGGTTTTTCATATATTGCTTTGATTGTATTGAGGAACATTCCTTTTATACCCAGTTTTCTTAGGGTTTTCATCATGAAAGGGTGTTGTATTTTATCAAATGCTTTCTCTGCGTCTATTGAGAGAATCATATGTTTTTTTTTTTGTTCAGTCTGTTAATGTGGTGTATCACGTTGATTGTTATGCGAACATTGAACCCTCCCTGTATACCAGGGATAAATCCCACTTGGTCTGGGTGGATAATCTTTCTAAATTTGTGTAGCATTCTATTGGCCAGAATTTTATTGAGTATTTTTGCATCTATGTTCATCAGGGAGATTCGTCTGTAATTCTCTTTCAATGTTGCATCTTTTTCTGGCTTAGGAATTAAGGTGATGGTGGCTGCTAGAAAGAATTTGGGAGGATTCCCTCTTTTTCGATTGTTCTGAATAGTTTGAGAAGAATTGAAGTTAGTTCTTCTCTAAATGTCTGGTAGAATTCAGCAGTGAATCCATCTGGTCCTGGGCTTTTCTTTGTTGGGAGGGCCTTTATTACTGCTTCAATTTCTGTGTCAGTTATGGGTCTGTTTAGGTTTTCTGTGTCTTCCTGGCTCAATTTAGGTAGGTTGTATGTGTCCAAGAATCTGTCCATTTCTGATAGATTTCCCTGTTTGCTAGCATGGAAGTCCTTGTAGTAATTTTTGATGATTCTTTTCATTTCTGTGGTGTCTGTTGTTACATTTCCTTTTTCATCTCTGATCCTATTGATTTGGGTTTTTTCTCTTCTTTTTTTAGTTAGTTGGGCCAATGGGCTGTCAATTTTGTTTATTTTTCAAAAGCCAGCTCCTCGTTTGGCTGATTTTTTGTAATGTTTTTTTTTTATTTAATCCTGTTGATTTCTTTTTGATTTTAATTATTTCTCTTCTCCCCCTAGCATTGGGTCTGGTTTGCTGCTGATTTTCTAGATCCTTGAGATGACTTAAAAGCTCATCTTTGGTGCCTTTCCAATTTCTTGATGTAGGCACCTATTGATATAAACTTCCCTTTAACACTGCGTTTGTTGTATCCCATAGGTTTTGGTATGATGTGCTGTTATCCTCATTTACTCCCAGAAAATTTTTGATTTCTCTTTTAATTTCTTCTATGACCCATTGTTCATTCAGGAGCATGTTGTTCAGTCTCCACGTGTTTGCATGTGCTCTAGGGATTCCCGAGTTGCTATTTTCCAATTTAATTCCTTTGTGGTCTGAGAAGCTGCATGGTGTGTTTCCAATATTTTTGAATTTGCTGAGACTTGCTTTATGGCCTAGTATGTGGTCAATCCTAGAGAAGGTTCCATGTACTGCTGAGAAGAATGTAACGTCTTTCTGTGTTGCATAACAAGTTCTGTAGATATCTGTTAGATCCATTTGGGCTATAGTGTCATTTAAATCCACTGTCTCCTTGTTGATCTTCTGTCCTGACGATCTATCTCTGAGAGTGGAGTTTTGAAGTCCCCCAGTACTGTTGTACTAGGGACTAAGTCACCCTTTAAGTCCCTTAACAAGTCTTTTAAATAAACCGGTGCCCTGTAATTAGGTGCATATACATTGATAATCATTATATCTTCCTGTTGAATGGATCCCTTAATCATTATATAGCGCCCCTCTTTGTCTCTGCTAATAGTTTTTCTGGTAAAATTTATGTTAACTGATATTAAGATGGCTATGCCCGCTCTTGTTTCATTTCTGTTGGTATGGTATATCTTTTTCCAGCCTTTCACTTTCATTCTGTGTGCATGTTGTTAGAAAGATGTGTTTCTTGTAAACAGCAAAACGATGGGTTTTGTTTTTTTACCCAATCAGCCAATCGGTGTCTTTTAGCTGGATTGTTCAGGTCTTTAACATTTAATGTGACTATCAATAAGTAGTAACTTTGCCCTATCATTTTTGGGTTTCCTGTGATCTTTTGCTGTGAGGTTTACTTCCTTTACTTTCTTTCATATTGGTGACCGTTTTTCTGTGTTTCTGAGTTTCTGCATGTATCACTTCTTTAAGCATCTTTTGCAGGGCTGGATGAGTGGCGACAAATTCTTTCAATTTCTGTTTGCTGTGATAGGTCTTTCTTTCACCTTCATTCACAAATGAGAGCTTTGCAGGATATAATATTCTGGGCTGGCAGTTTTTCTCTCTTAGTACCTGGGCTATGTCTCGCCATTCCCTCCTCGCTTGTAGGGTTTCTGATAAGAAGCCAGCTGTGAGTCTAATTGGGTATCCTCTGAGATTGGTCTGATGTCCTTCCTGCACATTTAAGATCTTTTCTTTATGTTTCACTGTGGTGAGTTTTATTACAATGTGACGTGGTGAAGATCTCTTGTGGTCATGTTTACTAGGGGTTCTATGAGCTTTCTGTACTAAGATGTCTCTGTCCTTCTCCATACCTGGGAAATTTTCTGCTAGTATCTCACTAAAAAGGCCTTCTAATATTTTCTCCCTCTTCATGCCTTCAGAAACTCCTAGAACCCGAATGTTTGTTTTTTTTTAATAGTATCCTGTAGATTCCCGATATTATTTTTTAGATTTCTAATTTCCTTTTCTTTTCTTTGGTAGCCTGTTTCCTTTCCTGGTCTCTGTCTTCTAAGTCCGATATTCTCTTTTCTGCTTCATCCATTCTGTTTTTAAGGCTCTCTAATGTGTTTGTCATTTGATCTATTGAATTCTTCATTTCATTATGGTTTCTCGTCACTCACACTGTTTCATGTTCTACTAGTTGTTTCATTTCATTTGATTCCTCCTTAAGACTTCATTTTCATGAGAGAGATTTTCTATCTTGTCCATTAAGGATTTCTGTAGTTCAAGAATTTGTTTTTGAGAACTTCTTAATGAAATTACCAATTTTTTGAGATCCGCTTCTTGCATTCCCTCTATCTCTTCATCTTCATAATCTTGAATTGGGGTGTCTTTTTCATTTGGAGGCATTATAGTGTCTTCCTTGCTCTTGTTACCTTTGTTTCTATGTTTGTTTGGCATCTTGGAGGTGTGGCCAAAGAGCTCTGTTTGGTTCTTCAGGGTTGCCTAGGCTAAGGAGTTTAGTTTTACATATGTAAAGCAGTCCCTGCTCTTTGTCTTTCTGGGGTTTGTAAGGATGCAGAGAGAGGCTAGTGTCCCTGCTGGTTCACCTTTTTTTCTCTCCTCCAGTCAGCCTGGTGTAGCCCCCCCCCACACCGCGTGGGTTCAGACCATGCTCTAACCTTCCTGGCCAATGTCTCGGGTTACCTTTCCTTCCAGCGCCAGGGCTCAAATTCTGTGGCTGGGTTTCTGTGACTGGGCTCACTGTTTTCCCAAATCTCACGGCTCCCATGTCCACGGTGCAGCTCAGTGCGGGTCTGTGTGGCTCGGCGAGTCTGGGCGCTGCTAGGTGCGGCTCGGCGCTGCTTGGTGCAGCTTGGTGCGGCTCGGCACTGCTCGGCCCACTGTCCATGAATTTTTTAAACAGCCTGTAAGCAGTCTTTTTATGACTGTAAATGTGTTTCCTTCCAACATATTAAGGACAGATCCCACATGAGACATAAGTACACAGTGACTCCTGTTGCTGACTTAACAATTTGACACTCTTGTTTATGGTGTCAGTAATCTCCCTAGGCTCTAGTCATGAGTTGCCAAGGCTATGGGAGCCTTTAGGGTTCGCTGACCAGCTGGCTTCTGGCTTCAGATCAGCATGAAGCACAGGCCGCAGCGGCCATTGGAGGGTGAACCAATGGCAAAAGGAAGACCTTTCTCTCTGTCTCTCTCTCTCACTGTTCACTCTGCCTGTCAAAAAAAAGCAACAGTATTTTTACACTTTGTGTTTCTGTGTGGGTGCAAACTGATGAAACCTTTACTTAGTATATACTTAATTGATCTCCTGTATATAAAGATAATTGAAAATGAAAAAAAACAACAAAAACAAAAACAAAAAATAACTTTGTGTTAAATTGTAAATTACATAGAAAATTAATCAATATTTTGAAAAAAATATCTTGTAGGATCTCTGTCATTAAAGTGCTGTACACTGTGATTTAATGCTATATCTAGTACTCCAACAGTATTTTTCACTTTGTGTTGCTATGTGAGGGTAAACTGTTGAAATCTTTATTTTATATATACTAAAATGATTTTCTGTATATAGAGAGAATTGAAAATGAATCTTGATGTGAATGGAAGGGGAGAGAGAGTGGGAAAGGGGAGGGTTGTGGGTGGGAGGGAAGTTATGGTGGGGGGAAGCCATTGTAATCCATAAGCTGTACTTTGGAAATTTATATTCATTAAATAAAAGCTTTTAAAAAATTCTAGCCAATTGAATTCAACAACATATCAGAAGATCATCCAGCCCTACCAAGTAGGATTTATCCCTGGTGTGCAGGGATGTTTCAACTTTCACAAATCAATCAATGTGATACATTGCATTAACAAACTGCAGAAAAAAAACCATGTGATTATCTCAATAGGTGCAGAGAAGGCATTTGATAAAATACATACTCCTTCATGATGAAAACTCTAAGCAAATTGGGTAGAGAAGGAACATTCCTCAACACAAACAAGGCAATTTATGATAAACCCATGGCCAGCATCATATTGAATGGGTAAGAATTCTCACAGAATTCTAGGATGAGAGAGAGATGCCCACTCTCACCATTGCTATTCAATATATTCCTGGAAGTTTTAGTCAGAGCCATTAGTCAAGGAACAGAAAACAAAGGGATACAAGTTGAGAAGGAGGAAGTCTAACTATCTCTATTTTGCAGACAACTTGATTCTATATCTAGGGTATCCAAAAAATTCTATTAAGAGACTCGTGTTACTCATAGGAGAGTTTAGTAAAGTAATATGATATAAAGTCAATACAGAAAAATCAACTGCCTTTTTATACACAGACAATGCCACAGTTGAGAAAGAACTTTTAAGATCAATTTCATTCACTACAGCTACAAAAAAATCAAACACTACGGAATAAATTTAACCAATGATGTCAAAGATCTCTATGATGCTAATTATAAAACATTAAAGAAAGCAATCGAAGAAGATACAAAAAATGAAAAAAAATCTTTCATTAACATGGATTGGAAGAATGAATATCATCAAAATACCCATTCTTCCAAAAGCAATTTACAGATTCAATGTGACACCCATTAAAATACCAAAGAAATTCTTGAAAAATGATGCTGAAATTCATATGGAGATACAAGAGATCTTGAATAGGTAAAGAAATCTGCGGTCGGCACCACGGCTCACTAGGCTAATCCTCCGCCTTGCGGCGCTGGCACACCGGGTTCTAGTCCCCGTTGGGGCACTGGATTCTGTCCCGGTTGCCCCTCTTCCAGGCCAGCTCTCTGCTGTGGCCAGGGAGTGCAGTGGAGGATGGCCCAAGTGCTTAGGCCCTGCACCCACATAGGAGACCAGGAGAAGCACCTGGCTCCTGCCATCGGATCAACGTGGTGCGCTGGCCACAGCACACCAGCTGCAGTGGCCATTGGAGGGTGAACCAACGGCAAAGGAAGACCTTTCTCTCTGTCTCTCTCTCTCTCACTGTCCACTCTGCCTGTCAAAAAAAATTAAAAAAAAAAAGAAATCTGGGGCCAGCGCCATGGCTCACTTGGTTATTTATCCACCTGTGTTGCCAGCATCCCAAATGGGTACTGGGTCCCAGTCCTGGTTGCTCCTATTCCAGTTCAGCTCTCTGCTGTGGCTATGAGGGCAGTGGAGGACGGCCCAAGTGCTTGGGCACCTGCACCCACGTGGGAGACCAGGAGGAAGCACCTGGCTCCTGGCTTTGGATCGGCGCAGCTCCAGCCGTAGCGGCCATTTGGGGAGTGTACCTTTCTCTCTGTCTCCCTCTCACTGTCTTCAACTCTACTAACCAAATAAATAAAATAAAATAAAAATTTTAAAGAAAGAAAAAATCTTATATGACAAAAACAAAGCTGGTGGCATCAAAATATCAGATTTTAAGACATACTATAGGGCAGTTACAATTAAAACACCATGGTACTGGAACAAAATAGATGCAAAGACCAATGGAAGAGAATAGAAACCCAGGAAATCCATCCAAACCTCTACAGCCAACTTATATTTTATTAAGGAGCTAAAATGAATCTCTGAAGCAAGGACAGTCTCTTCAACAAATGATGTTGTGAAAACTAGATTTCCACATGCCGAAGTATGAAGCAAGACCCCTACCTTACACCTTACACAGAAATGCACTCTAAATGGATTAAAGATCTAAATCTATGACCTGATAGCAACAAATTTTTAGAGAACACTGGGGAAACCTTGCAAGACTTTGGCCTAGGCAAAGAGTTCTAAGCACAGGTAGCCAAAACCAAAATTAACAAATGGGATTAATTTAAATTGAGAAGCTTTTGTAAGGCAAAAGAAACCATCAGATAAGTGAAGAGGCAAGTGACACAATGGAGAAATTATTTGTAAATTCTGTAACTGATAAAGGATTAGTAACCATAAAATATAACGGGATCAAGAAAATCAACAATAACAAAATAATCAACCCAGTGAAGAGACTGGCCAAGAACTGAAAGAGACATTTTCAAAGAGGAAATCCAAAGGCCAACAGACACATGAACAAATGTTCAGGATCACTTTCCATCAGGGAAATGCAAATCAAAACCCCAGTGAGATTTCACCTAACCCTGGTTAGAATGACTTCCATACAGAAATCAGCAAACAACAAACGCCTGCAAGGATGTGGGGACAAAGGTACCCTAATCCACTGTTGGTGGGAAAGTAAACTGGTCAAGCCACTATGGAAGAAGATAGTCCAATTGGAGATACCTTAGAAATCTGAATATAGACCTACCGTATGACCCAGCCAATCCATTCCTGGGGATTTATCCAAGGGAAATGAAATCAGTTAATAAAAGAACTATCTGCTCTTCCATTTTATTGCAGCTAAATTTACAATAGCTAAGATATGGAGTCAACCTAAATGCCCATCAGCTGAAGACTGGATAAAAAAGTTATGGGATATGAACTCTATGGAATACTATATAGTGGTAAAAAAAAATCCAGTCATTTGCAAAAAAAAAATGCATGAATCTGTAAAACATCATAATGAGTAAAATAAGCCATTCCCAAAGGGACAAATAGCATATGTTCTCCCTGGTCTGTGACAACTAACAGACCATCTAAAATGAAACCTATAGAAGTGAAATTGCCAGTATGTGAAGCAATGATTTGAACAGTTCCTGTCTTTACTATCGATGAACAGTTTATTATTTTTCAATTATTTTTTACTTTTTTTACTATTTTTTTCAGCTTAATGCCCTTGGTTGTACTCTTTACTTAACACTAATGTTTAAATCCAGTAAAAAAAGTGGCAATAATAGCGGAAGAAAATGTACAGTTTGGCACATGTTCCTATGGACTTACCCATGAAAGTAAAGCTCAATACTTGCCATGGGGCCCCAAATCCCATTAAGCTTAGTGGTACAAATGCCATATTACATATTCAAGTGATCATATTAAGTGTGTAACTGATCATATAGAAAGGATTGTGTGTCAAAGGGATCACTTAAAATAGACTAAGTGTCTTGTAATAATAGAATTAAAAATGAGAGAAGAATCCAACATTAGAAGCATACCACACAGCAGACTCATAGAATGACAAATGCCCTAAACAGCACTCTGATTTCAGAATCAGCCCTTAAGGCATTCAAATCTGGCTGTAAAGCCCATGAGATCATTTCAGATATGAAAGCCAGGATATTGTGGCAAGATTGATCTACAAGAAGGATCTTCGTGAATGAGATCCCAGTGGAAAGAGGGGGCCATCAAAGAAGGAGGTACTTTTCTCTGAAGGGAGGAGAAAACTTTCATTTTGCTTATCACCCTGTCCAAATACTGAGAAGAGTTTTTGGACTCAAAATTCTTCCATAGCCTTGGCATATTATGACAAGTGCAATAGATGATCACTGACATCATAAATAAGAGCGTCAATTGTTAAATCAACAACAGGAGTCAATGTGAACTTACTTCCCAAGTAGGAACTCTGTCCTTAAGGAATTGTACTATGAGAATTAGCTGTAAAAGTTTCCTTCAAGTATTTTATACTTTTTGTGCCTTTGTGAGTGCAAACTATTGAAATCTTTACTTAGTATAGAGTTGGTCTTCTGTATGAAAAAATGGATCTTAATGAAGAATGGGATGTGAAAAGGAAGTGGGATGGGAGTTGGGATGGGAGGGCAGGTTTGGGGCATACTCCTAAAGCTGTACCTATGAAATTTGTATTCATGAAATAAAAGCTTTCTTAAAACAGAATTATAGAAGAGAAGTAGAGATGAGAGAGAGAGAGAGAGAGAGAGAGAGAGAGAGAGAGAGAGAGAGAGAGAGAGAGGTCTTCCTTCACTGGTTGACTTCCCAAATTGTTGCAACAGCCAGAGCTGGGCTGATTTGAAGCCAGGAGTCAGGATCTTCTTTTGGGTCTCCCTCATGGGTGCAGGGGCCCAAGCCCTTGGACTATCCAGTGCTGCTTTCCCAGGATCATTTGCAGGGAGCTGGATTGGAAGTGGCTCAGCTGGGCTTGGACTGGTACCCATCATAGGATGCTAGTACTCTAGGCCAGGGTTTTAACCTGCTAAGCCACAGAGCTAGCACCATCCTGATGTTTTGATATTTTTCAGTTTATTAATCTTGAGAAGGTTTTTTTGTTTTCTCTTTTAATTTATTACATCATGCATTGATCATTTATTAGAGTGTTTCTCAATTTCCATGTATACATGAATGTTCTATTGCTCTTCTTGCAGAATTCTAGTTTGATTCCTTGTGGTCTGAGAAGATACTTGGTATGATTTCAAACTTTTAAAATTTACTGAGACTTGATTTATGATCTAACCTAGAGGATGTTTTACATGCTGAAGAAAAGAGTGTATATTCTTTAGCTCTTGTGTAAAATTTTGTTTAAATATCTTTTGGGTCTATTTGCTCACAATATGGTTCAATGCCAGTGTATCTTTATTTTCTGTCTGGATATCTGCTACTAATGAGAGAATAGTATAGTAGTATCCCACTACTATTCTATTGGATTCAATTATTCCCTTAGGTTTAACAGTATTTTTGTTACATATCTTGTGTCCTGTGTTGGATATAAATATTTTGCTGAACCAATGCTTTATCCTTTTATACGTAATGTGCTTCATTTACTTTTTATAGTTCTTGACTTAAAGTTTGTCTTATCTCATATGAATAAAACTATTCTGGCTTGTTTTTGGTGTTTTTTTTTAATTTTTAGGTATAACTTTTTCCAGCCTGTCACTTCCAGTCTATGTGTACCTTCGTTTGTGAAGTGAGTTTCTTGTAGTTAACATTTAGTTGGCTCTTGAATTTTTGTCCATTCAGAAAAAACTATCTTTTGCCTGGAAAATTTATCCAGTATTGATAGACAAGAAGTAAGACCTGGAATGTTTTTTTGATCGGTTACTAGTTCTGTCTGCTGGGTTGTTGAATTTACTACTGTTAAGAATTTTCATAGAGTTGTAGCACTCCCTTCAGAATTTCTTGTAAAGCTGGTCTGGTAGTAGAATTTTTTCTTTTAAAACCTTGACTACATCATCCCATTCTCTTCTGGCTTTAGGAATTCTTCTGAGAAGTCTGCTTCTAGTCTAATTAGTTTTCCTTTATATATTACTTGACACTTTTACTCTATTTTCTTTGTCCTTAACATGTGACAATGTGACTACAATATAGCTTACATAAAATCTATCTTAGATGTGTCTACTTAGGGTCGTTTGAGCTTTTTGTAGCTGGATGTCTGTCTTTCTCAAGATCTAGGAATTTTTCAGGTATTGTGTTATTCAGGATTTTCTCAAAATCTTTTTGCTTCTCTCTTCCTTCAGAAATATCTGTAATATGAATGTCTGTTTGTATCCCATATTTCTCACATAATTTCTTCATTTTTCTGAATTCTTTTCTCTTCATTGGTACCAATTTTATTTCATTATTCTTGCCCTCGAGATCCTTGGCTCTTTCCTGCCCTTCTATTCTGCTCTTTAAGTTCTCAATTGCATTTTTATTTCATTGATTGAATTTTTAGTCTCTAAACTTCCTGTTTGGTTCTCCTTAATCATTTCTATGCCTAGTGAATTTTTCATTTATGTCACTTATGGATTTCTTCATTTCATTAAGCTCTCTGTATTCTTTCAAAGCACATTGAGTTTTATTACTGTCATATTTTGAATTCTATTTCTGTCATTTCATTACATTTCCTTACATCAGGATCTAATCCTGGAGAACTATTGTTTTGTTTTATTATGTTGTTTTGAAGTGTCATACTACGTTGTTTCTTCATTTCTGATCCCTATGCAGAGGATTAACCAAGTGAGCCATGGCCCTGGCCCTGTCTTAGGCTTTCTTTTCCCACACTAATCTAAAAGGTGCAAAGAGAATTTTCTCAGGTCAGACCAGAGCTTTTCGGGGTTGCTGCTGGAACTTGCCCCACGGACTGAAGGGAACCTATCTGAGATCACATAGAGTGAGTGAATGCAGCTTGGGACTCATGCCCAAAACTTCCAAGGATGCAGAGGATCTGCTCTCTGCCCCATAAATTTCCCTGTCTCTGACTCTGGTTTCTTATAGCAGTGTAACATAGATCAGCAGAGTGACTGTTCACAGACTGCTGAGACTAGTGCTTTGTGGAGGTTTGTGCAGAGAGGCCATATGTCTTCCTATCACATTGCAGAGCAACAACTCAGACCCCACTCAATTCACCAGGCTGGAATTAGCCACTGGATTTATCTCTCAGTTAAAGCTGCTGTTGGCATTCTACAAGAGAACTTCATACAGTGATTGGAGAAGATGACTTTCAGCCAGCTGTTGACAGTGCCATGCAGTTTGCCAAGAATATGTTTTCTTTCCTCACAGTCATATAGACTGTCTTCTGTCACTTCACTAAAAACTTCCAGTCACTTCACAGGAAATATGGTCTTTCATTTTTCTTGTATTTTTTCTGTAAATGAGATCAATATGGCTCCTCTTTTTTTAAATTTTTATTTAATGAATATAAATTTCCAAAGTACAAAATACAAAGCTTATGGATTACAAAGGCTTCCCCCCCATAACTTCCCTCCCACCCACACCCCTCCCCTCTCCCACTCCCTCTCCCCTTCCATTCACATCAAGATTCATTTTCAATTCTCTTTATATAATGAAGATCAGTTTAGCATATATTAAGTAAAGATTTCAACAGTTTGCACCCACAAAGAAACACAAAGTATAAAAATACTGTTTCAGTACTAGTTATAGCATTAAATCACAATGTACAGCACATTAAGGACAGAGATCCTACATGAGGAGTAAGTGCACAGTGACTCCTGTTGTTGACTTAACAAATTGACACTCTTGTTTATGGCATCAGTAATCACCTTGGGCTCTTATCACAAGTTGCCAAGGCTATGGAAGTCTTTTGAGTTCACCGACTCTGATCATATTTAGACAAGGTCATAGTCAAAGTGGAAGTTCTCTCCAGTCTTCAGAGAAAGGTACCTCCTTCTTTGATGAACTGTTCTTTCTACTGGGATCTCACTCATGGAGATCTTTCATTTAGCTCTTTTTTTTGCCAGAGTGTCTTGGCTTTCAAGGCCTGAAATACTCTCATAGGCTTTTCAGCCGGATCCGCATACCTTAAGGGCTGATTCTGAGGCCAGAGTGCTGTTTAGGACATCCACCATTCTATCAGTCTTCTGTGTATCCCGCTTCCCATGTTGGATCATTCTCTCCATTTTTTGTTCTATCGGTTAATATTTGCAGCCACTAGTCTCTTTTATGTGATCCCAATGGCTCTTAGTCCTATCATTATGATCAATTGTGAACAGAAATCGATCACTTGGACTAGTGAGATGGCATTGGTACATGCCACCTTGATGGGATTGAATTGGAATCCCCTGGTATGTTTCTAACTGTACCATTTGGGGCAAGTCAGCTTGAGCATGTCCCAAATTGCACATCTCTTCCCTCTCTTATTTCCACTCATATATTTAACAGTGATCATTTTTCAGTTAAGTTTCAACACTTAATAATAACTGTGTATTGATTATAGTATTCAACCAAAAGTATTAACTAGAACAAACAAAAATAAATACTAAGAGGGATAACATATTGTTCATGAATAGTCAGGGCAAGGGCTGATCAAGTCACCATTTCTCACAGTGTTCATTTCACCTTAACAGGTTTCCTTTTTGGTGCTCAGTTAGTTGTCACCGATCAGGGAGAACATATGATATTTGTCCCTTTGGGACTGGCTTATTTCACTCAGCATAATATCTTCCAAATTCCTAACAGGGATCACTTTTCAGTTAAAATTTAAACACCTAGGTATAATTGTGTGTTAATTACGGAGTTCAACCAATAGTACTAGGACAAAAAGAATGCTAAAATGGATAAAGTATTACATTGTACACCAACAGGCAGGACAAGAACTGATCAAGTCACTGTTTCTCATAGTGTCCATTTCACTTCAAGAGATTTCCCCTTTGGTGGTCAGTTAGTTGTCGCCAGTCAGGGAAAACAAATGATATTTGTCCCTTTGGGACTGACTTAATTCCCTCAGCATGATGTTTTCCATCTTGTTGCTATATGGCTCCTCTTAATCAGACTGTTTGGAATTCACTTTCACTCTCTAATAGCAGTTTGCTGAATGTAGGATTCTTGAGATGCATTTTTCATTTTTATTTATTTATTTTATTTAAGAAATACAAACTTCATGCATTTAATATATATAAATTTGGTAACATGATGATTCTTCCCCTCACCTCTATACCACTCACACTCACACTTTTTTTCCTTCTCCTCTGACTTTCTTTTACAAACTTTTACAAAGATCAATTTTCAGTTAATTTTATACTTGCAAGATTAACCCTATGATAAGACTTCATTGAATAGTATGAAGAAAAAAGAACAAAACAAGCAGGAAAAACATTGTTCCTCAACAGTTTACACTGGGTTGTTCAGAATCATCTCATCTTATTCTCTCCTATAGATTACCATTTAGGTACTCTATTAACTCCCACAGAGAGAAAATATGGTATTTGTCGTTTTTTATTTTTTCATTTTATATATTTACTTATTTTTGACAGGCAAAGTTAGACATTGAGAGAGACAGAGAGAAGGGTCTTCCTTTGCCGTTGGTTCACCTCCCAAATGGCTGCTACAGCCAGCACGCTGTGCCAATCCGAAGCCAGGAGCCAGGTGCTTCTCCTGGTCTCCCATGTGGGTGCAGGGCCCAAGGACTTGGGCCATCCTCCCCTCCCCTCCCAAGCCACAGCAGAGATCTGGATTGGAAGAGGAGCAACCAGGACAGAATTCCATGCCCCAACCAGAACTATAACCCGGGGTGCTGGAGCCTCAAGCGGAGGATTAGCCTAGTGAGCTGCAGCACTGGCTGCTATTTGTTTTTCTAGCTGGCTTATTTCACTAAATATAATGGTATCTAGTTATATCTATTTATTTCATGATTTTTAAAAGTTTATAAATGGAACAAATTTTAGGTATCTCTTACCTACAGTTTTAAGAATATAATGACATTCCCATGCCAACCTCCCTTCCTCCCTCCCCCTCTCCCTCTCATCCTTCCTCATAATTCTTTTCTTATTTTCTTTTTAATTTTTGTGATACTATACATTTTTTCCTTGGAGAACAAGTTCTAAAACTTATGAGACATTAGAAAGGCCTCTACTAACACAATAAAATGAAATACATATTTTTTAATTTTATTTTTTATTTTTGCTGTTAACTCTCATAATCCAACTCTTTTTTTAATGATTTATTTTTATTTACTTGAGAGACAGAGTTACAGTGAGAGGTGGAAACAGAGAGAGGTCTTCCATTTGCTGGTTCACTCCCCAGATGACCACAATGGCTGGAGCTGTGCCGATCTGAAGCCAAGAGTCAGGAGTCTCTCACATGGATGCAAGGGCCCAAGCACTTGGTCATCTTCCACCACTACCCCAGGTCACAGCAGAGAGCTGGATAGGAAGTGGAGCAGCTGTGACTAGAGCCAGCACCTCTATAGGATGCTGGCACTTCAGGCCAGGGTGTTAACCTACTGTACCACAGCACCAGCCCCATAATTCAACTCTTTAAGGACAGAGATCCTGCATGGGAAGTTAGTACAGAGTGACTCCTGCTGTTGATTTAACAATTTACACTCTTTCATATGATGTCACTGATCACCCAAGGCTCTTGACATGAGCTACCTATGCTATGGAAGCCTTTTGAATCCATAAACCCCTTCAGTATTTAGACAAGGCCATAAGCATAGTGGAAGTTCTTGCCTCCCTTCTGAGAAAAGTACCTCCCTCATCGATGACTACTTCTTTCCACTAGGGTCTTACCCTCAGAAGTTCTTCATATAGGACAATTGTTGCCATAGTGTATGGTTTTCCATACCTAAAATGCATTGTGTGCTTTTAGGCAAGATTAGAATGCCTTAAGCACTGACTCTGAGGTCAGAGTGATACTTAAAGTGATTGTCTTACTATGAGACTGCAATATGGACCACTTAGCATGTTGGAGAATTCACACCTTTTTAATGCTTTTTTTGTAGATATGTTATTTATTTGAGAGTTTAAGTTACACACAGTGAGAGGGAGAGGCAGAGATAAAGGTCTTCTAATTGCTGGTTCACTCCTCAAATGTCCTCAACAGTTGGGGTTGGGCTCATCCAAAGCCTGGAGCTAGGAGCTTCTTCCAAGTATCTCAAACTGGTAGAGAGTCCCAAGATGGGACCATCTTCCACTGCATTCCCAAGCCATAGCAGAGAGCTGATTCAGAACAGGAGCAGCCAGGACTTGAACTGGTGGCCATATGAGATGCCGGTGCTGCAGTAGGAGAATTAACCTACTGCACCACGGTGCTGGCCCCAACACACCTTTTTGATGCTATGTTATTATTATCAAACACATTGCTTCTTGGCCTTTTGGCTAAGATGAATTGTAGTATTATTACTAAAGACGTGATCCTGCCTATAAGATCCATTTAATGCTTGACCACATTCCTATGATTACTTTAACTCTTAAAAAGCATTTTTCTTTACCACCCCACTTATGAGTATTTGGCACCCATGGCAAACTTTAAACTGTACATTAGAAGTAAGTCGAAAGAAATGTATGCAGAACTATACAGTTTTACAGTTACGAACTTCATATATTTCACAATTACAACTTCAGGAACATCCTGATTCTTCCCACCATGCCTGCCATCAAACCCACATTCCCACTCCCCTTTCTCCTCCCTCTCTTTATCCAACTCTTATTTTTTTACTAAGGTCTATTTTCCATTAAGATTATACACATACAATTGACTCTATGTTAAGTAAAGAATTCAATAGATAGTATACAAAAATCGTTCCAGATTGCGGCCAAGATGGCGGATAGTGAGGACGTGCGCTGTAGTTTGGGAAAATAAAGTTTCATAAAAGTGGAATTACTGTAGCCTCAGGAAAAGACTCAAGAGAAAAACTGCAGAGGGAACACTTCCGGATCTAGTGGATGTGACACAGAGGACCTACAGGGAGCCCACCACGATAAACCCAACCGCGGGAGATGAGCCGCAGAACCTCGTCAGGGCGGGAACGAATGGTAGGTAAAACAAAGACGTCAGAAACCCAAGACATTGGGGGGGGGGGGAGGCAGAAACCTCTCTCTTCACTCACCAAGCAAAACAAACAGCAGGCGCCAGTTTACATATGTAAAGCGCAACTAATGAGTTCACAAACTCAGTAACTTTGGAACTTTGGTGAAACTTGAGAACACATTGAGGGCTGCATAAACTCTTTGTGTGGTCCCAGGGGTAGATCAAACGAATACTCACAGAGGCCAGATTCAACTACACTCAAGTCCACTCACCTGTGCTGAATTACTTCAAAACTTAGTCAAAAAAAAGAGAAAGATAGAGAGAGCAATCCAGCAAGGAGCAAGGGAGAGAACAATCGGGGTGAGTCGCTTTTAGCCCAGCCTTAAACCTGAAGAATCAAGCAGAGCTCACTGGCCACACCCAACACAGCCTCAAAGGATACATCAAAGCAGACAGCCCAAATAGAGGCATAGTATAACGAGAAAAAAACACCACAGCAAAAAAAAACAACAACAACAACAACATAAATTATCTCCAACATGCCAAACAACGAACGTAGAAAGCGAGGTAACAAGAGCAAGGAAGACACTATGATGCCCCCAAATGAACAAGACACCCCAATCCAGGATTATGAAGATGAAGAGACAGAGGAAATGCAAGAAGTGGATCTCAAAAAATTGATAAGAACATTAAGAAGTTCTCAAACACAAATTCTTGAACTACTGAAATCCTTAATGGACAAGATAGAAAATCTCTCTTGTGAAAATGAAATATTAAGGAGGAATCAAAATGAAATGAAACAACTAGTAGAACATGAAACTGTGATAGTGACAAAAAACCACAATGAAATGAAGAACTCAATAGAGCAAATGACAAACGCATTAGAATTCCTTAAAAACAAAATGGGTGAAGCAGAAGAGAGAATATCAGACTTAGAAGACAGAGAACAGGAAAGGAAACAGTCAAATCAAAGAAAAGAAGAAGAAATCAGAAACCTAAAAAATACTGTCAGGAATCTACAGGATACTATTAAAAAACCCAACATTCGGGTTCTAGGAGTTCCTGAAGGCATGGAGAGGGAGAAAATATTAGAAGGCCTTTTTAGTGAGATACTAGCAGAAAATTTCCCAGGTTTGGAGAAGGACAGAGACATCCTAGTACAGGAAGCTCATAGAAACCCTAATAAACATGACCAAAAGAGATCCTCACCATGACACGTCGTATTCAAACTCACCACAGTGAAACACACACACAAAAAAGATTCTAAAAGGTGCAAGAGAGAAACGCCAGATTACTCTCAGAGGATCTCCAATTAGACTCACAGCTGACTTCTCATCAGAAACCCTACAAGCTAGGAGAGAATGGCGAGATATAGCCCAGGTACTAAGAGAGAAAAACTGCCAACCCAGAATATTATTTCCTGCAAAGCTCTCATTTGTGAATGAAGGTGAAAGAAAGACCTGTCACAGCAAACAGAAATTGAAAGAATTTGTCGCCACTCGTCCAGCCCTAAAAAGATGCTTAAAGATGTGTTACATACAGAAACACAGAAACATGGTCACCAATATGAAAGAATATAAAGGAAGTAAACCTCACAGCAAAAGATCACCGGAATCTCAAACCATATATTAGAAAAAATCATTGGCAAATGACAGGGCAAAGTTAATCCTTCTCGATAGTCACATTGAATGCTAATGGCCTGAACTGTCCAGTTATAATATACCGATTGGCTGATTGGGTTAAGGAACAAAACCCATCTTTTTGCTGCTTACAAGAAACTCATCTTTCCAACAATGATGCATACAGACTGAAAGTGAAAGGCTGGAAAAATATATACCATGCCAACAGATGAAAAAAGAGCGGGAGTAGCCATCTTAATATCGGACCACATACACTTTACCACAAAAACTGTCAGGAGAGACAAAGAGGGGCACTATTCAATGATTAAGGGATCCATTCAACAGGAAGATATAACAAGTATCAATGTATATGCACCTAATTACAGGGCATGGGTTTATTTAAAAGACTTGTTAAGGGACTTAAAGGCAGACTTAGACCCCAATACAATAGTTCTGGGGGACTTCAATACTCCACTCTCAGAGATAGACAAATCAACAGGACAGAAGATCAACAAGGAGACAGTAGATTTAAAGGACACTATAGCCCAAATGGACCTAACAGATATCTACAGAACATTTCATCCTACATCTAAGGACTTTACATTCTTCTCAGCAGTACATGGAACCTTCTCTAGGACTGACCACATACTAGGCCATAAAGCAAGTCTCAGCAAATTCAAAAGAATTAGAATCATACCATGCAGCTTCTCAGACCACAAAGGAATGAAATTGGAAATTAGCAACTCGCGAATTCCCAGAGCATGTTCAAACACATGGAGATTGAACAACATGCTGCTGAATGAACAATGGGTCATAGAAGAAATTAAAAGAGAAATCAAAAATTTTCTGGAAGTAAATGAGGATAACAGCACAACAAACCAAAACCTATGGGGTACAACAAAAGCAGTGTTAAGAGGAAAGTTTATATCAATAGGTGCCTACATCAAGAAATTGGAAGGCACCAAATAGATGAGCTTTCAAGTCATCTCAAGGATCTAGCAAATCTGCAGCAAACCAAACCCAAACCCAGTAGGAGAACAGAAATAATTAAAATCAGAGAAGAAATCAACAGGATTGAATCCAACAAAACATTACAAAAAATCAGCCAAACGAGGAGCTGGCTTTTGAAAAAATAAACAAAATTGACACCCCCATTGGCCCAACTAATTAAAAAAACAAGAGAAAAGACCCAAATCAATAGGATCAGATATGAAAGGGAAACGTAACAGAAATAAAAAGAAATAAAACAGAAATAAAACAGAAATAAAAAGAATCATCAGAAATTACTACAAGGACCTGTATGCCAGCAAACAGGGAAATCTATCAGAAATGGACAGATTCTTGGACACATACAACCTACCTAAATTGAGCCAGGAAGACATAGAAAACCTAAACGGACCCATAACTGACACAGAAATTGAAACAGTAATAAAGGCCCTCCCAACAAAGAAAAGCCCAGGACCAGATGGATTCACTGCTGAGTTCTACTAGATATTTAGAGAAGAACAAACTCCAATTCTTCTCAGACTATTCAAAACAATCGAAAAAGAGGGAATCCTCCCAAATTCTTTCTATGAAATCAGTATCACCTTAATTCCTAAGCCTGAAAAAGATGCAGCATTGAAAGAGAATTACAGACCAATATCCCTGATGAACATAGATGCAAAAATACTCAAAAAAATTCTGGCCAATAGAATGCAACAACATATCAGAAAGATCATCCACCCAGACCAAGTGGGATTTATCCCTGGTATGCAGGGATGGTTCAACGTTCGCAAAATAATCAATGTAATACACTACATTAACAGACTGCAGAATAAAAACCATATGATTCTCTCAATAGACGCAGAGAAAGCATTTGATAAAATACAACACCCTTTCATGATGAAAACCCTAAGTAAACTGGGCATGGAAGGAACATTCCTCAATACAATCAAAGCAATATATGAAAAACCCATGGCCAACATCCTATTGAATGGGGAAAAGTTGGAAGCATTTCCACTGAGATCTGGTACCAGACAGGGATGCCCACTCTCACCACTGCTATTCAATATAGTTCTGGAAGTTTTAGCCAGAGGTATTAGGCAATAAAAAGAAATTAATGGCCGACGCCGTGGCTCAATTAGGCTAACACACTGCCTTACTGCGCTGGCACACCTGGTTCTAGTCCTGGTTGGGGCACCGATCCTGTCCCGGTTGCCCCTCTTCCAGGCCAGCTACTTCTGTGGCCATGTAGTACAGTGGAAGATGGCCCAAGTACTTGGGCCCTGCACCCCATGGGAGACCAGGAGAATCACCTGGCTCCTGCCATCTGATCAGTGTGGTGTACCGGCCACAGCGTGCCTTTCGGCGGCCATTGGAGGGTGAACCAATGGCAAATAAGACCTTTCTCTCTGTCTCTCTCTCACACTGTCCACTCTGCCTGTCAAAAAATAAAAAAAAACAAACAAAAAAATTAAAGGGATACAAATTGGGAAGGAAGAACTCAAACATCCCTCTTTGCAGATGATATGATTCTTTATTTAGGGGAACCAAAGAACTCTACTAAGAGACTACTGGAACTCATCGAAGAGTTTGGCAAAGTAGCAGGATATAAAATCAATGCACAAAAATCAACAGCCTTTGTATACACAGGCAATGCCATGGCTGAGGAAGAACTGCTAAGATCAATCCCATTCACAATAGCTACAAAAACAATCAAATACCTTGGAATAAACTTAACCAAGGATGTTAAAGATCTCTATGATGAAAACTACAAAACCTTAAAGAAAGAAATAGAAGAGGACACCAAAAAATGGAGAAATCTTCCATGCTCATGGATTGGAAGAATCAATATCATCAAAATGTCTATTCTCCCAAAAGCAATTTATACATTCAATGCAATACCAATCAAGGTACCAAAGACATTCTTCTCAGATGTGGAAAAAATGATGCTGAAATTCATATAGAGACACAGAAGACCTCGAATAGCCAAAGCAATCTTGTACAACAAAAACAAAGCCGGAGGCATCACAATACCAGATTTCAGGACATACTACAGCGCAGTTGTTATCAAAACAGCATAGTAGTGGTACCGAAACACATGGATAGGCCAATGGAACAGAATAGAAACACCAGAAATCAATTCTAACATCTACAACCAACTTATATTTGATCAAAGATCCAAAACTAATCCCTGGAATAATGACAGCCTATTCAATAAATGGTGCTGAGAAAATTGGATTTCCACGTGCAGACGCTTGAAGCAAGACCTCTACCTTTCACCTTACACAAAAATTCACTCAACATAGATTAAAGACTTAAATCTAATACCCGAAACCATCAAATTGTTAGAGAGCATTGAAGAAACCCTGCAAGATATAGGTACAGGCAAAGACTTCTTGGAAAGACCCCAGGAGCACAGGCAGTCAAAACCAAAATTAACATTTGGGATTGCATCACACTGAGAAGTTTCTGTACTTCAAAAGAAACAGTCAGGAAAGTGAATAGGAAACCTACAGAATGTGAAAAAATGTTTGCAAACTATACCTCAGATAAAGGGTTGATAACCAGAAACTACAAAGAAATCAAGAAAATCCACAACATCAAAACAAACAACCCACTTAAGAGATGGGCCAAGGACCTCAAGAGACATTTTTCGAAAGAGGAAATCCAAATAGCCAACAGGCACATGAAAAAATGTTCCAGATCACTAGCAATCAGAGAAATGCAAATCAAAACCACAATGAGGTTTCACCTCACCCCAGTGAGAATGGCTCACATTCAGAAATCTACCAACAACAGATGCTGGAGAGGATGTGGGGAAAAAAGGACACTAACCCACTGTTGGTGGGAATGCAAACTGGTTAAGCCACTATGGAAGTCAGTCTGGAGATTCCTCAGAAACCTGAACGTAACCCTACCATACAACCCAGCCATCCCACTCCTTGGAATTTATCCAAAGGAAATTAATTTGGCAAATAAAAAAGCCATCTGCACCTTCATGTTTATTGCAGCTCAACTCACAATAGCTAAGACCTGGAACCAACGAAATGTCCATCAACAGTAGACTGGATAAAGAAATTATAGGACATGTACTCTATAGAATACTATGCAGCAGTAAGAAACAATGAAATCCAGTCATTTGCAACAAGATGGAGGAATCTGGAAAACATCATGCTAAGTGAATTAAGCCAGTCCCAAAGAGACAAATCTCATTTGTTTTCCCTGATCGGCAACAACTGAGCACCAAAGGGGAAACCTGTTGAAGTGAAATGGACACTATAAGAAACAATGACCTGATCAGCTCTTGTCCTGACTCTAGATGTACAATGTAATACTTTATCCTCTTTAGTACTTGTTGTTGTTTTTGTTGTTGTTGTTGTTGTTCTAGTACTAGTGGTTGAACTCTGTAATTAACACACAATTATTCTTAGGTGTTTAAGTTGTAACTGAAAAGTGATCCCTGTTAAATTTCAGAGTGGAAAAAGAGAGGGAGGAGATGTACAATTTGGGACATGCTCAATCAGACTTGCCCCAAATGGTGGAGTTATAAATGTGCCAGGGGATTCCAATACAATCCCATCAAGATGGCATGTACCAATGCCATCTCACTAGTCCAAGTGATCAATTTCAGTTCACAGTTGATCACACTGCTACGTCTAAGAGTCAAAGGGATCACACAAACAAGCCAAGTGTCTGCTAATACTAACTGATAGAATCAAAAAGGGAGAGAAATATTCAACATGGGAAGTGGGATACACAGCAGACTCATAGAATGGCAGACATCCTAAACAGCACTCTGGCCTCAGAATCAGCCCTTAAGGCATTCGGATCTGGCTGAAGAGCCCACGAGAGTATTGTAGGCATGGAAAGCCAAGAACCATGGGAAAAAAAAGAAGACCTACATGAAAGATCTCTGTGGGTGAGATCTCAGTGGAAAAAACAGGGCCATCAAAGACGGAGGTACCTTTCTCTGAAGGGAGGAGAGAACTTCCACTTTGACTAGGACCCTATCGGAATAAGATCAAAGTCAGCAAACTCTAAAGGCTTCCATAGCCCTGGCAACTCATGACTTAGAGCCTAGGGAGAGTACTGACGCCATGAACAGGAGTGTCAAATTGTTAAGTCAGCAACAGGTGTCACTGTGTACCTACATCCCATGTGGGATCTGTCCTTAATATGTTGTCTAATGTGCAGTGATGCTATAACTAATACTGAAACTGTATTTTTACACTTTATGTTTCTGCGTGGGTACAAACTGATGAGATCTTTACTAATTATATACTGAATTGATCTCCTGTATATAAAGATAATTGGAAATGAAAAAAAAAACCCTGGTGTTAAATTGTAAATGGCATAGAAAATTAATTTTTTAAAAAATATTATGTAGGATCTCTGTCTTTAATGTGCTGTATACTCTTATTTAATGCTATAACTAGTACTCCAGCAGTATTTTTTTTCTCCTAGTGTTGCTATATGGCGGAAAACTGTTGACATCATTACCTAATATATACTAAACTGATCTTCTGTATGTAAAGAGAATTGAAAATGAATCATGATGTGATTGGAAGGGGAGAGGGAGCAGGAAAGGGGAGGGTTGCCGGTGGGAGGGAAGTTTTGGGAGGGGAAAGCTATTGTAACCCATAAGCTGTATTTTGGAAATTTATATTCATTAAATTAAAGTTTAATTAAAAAAACGATTAAAAAAAAGGCCTTCTAATTTTTTTCTCCCTCTCCATTCCTTCAGGAACTCTTAGAACTCAAATGTTGGGTTTTTTAATAGTATCCTGTAGATTCCTGACAGTATTTTTTAGGTTTCTGATTTCTTCTTCTTTTCTTTGATTTGACTGTTTCCTGTTCTCTGTCTTCTAAGTCCGATATTCTCTCTTCTGCTTCACCCATTCTGTTTTTAGGCTCTCTCTTTTTTTTGTCATTTGATCTATTGAGTTCTTCATTTCATTGTGCTTTTTGTCACTATCACAGTTTCCTGTTCTACTAGTTGTTTCATTTCATTTTGATTCCTCCTTAATATTTCATTTTCATGAGTGATATTTTCTATCTTGTCCATTAAGGATTTCTGTAGTTCAGGAATTTGTGTTTGAGAACTTCTTAATGTTCTTATCAATTTTTTGAGATCCACTTCTTGTATTTCCTCTATCTCTTCCTCTTCATAATCTTGGATTGGGGTGTCTTGTTCATTTGGGGGCATCATAGTGTCTTCCTTGCTCTTGTTACCTCGATGTTGTTTGGCATGTTGGAGATAATTTATGTTGTTTTTTTTTTTTTGCTGTGGTGTTTTTTTCTCGTTATACTATGCCTCTAAGTGGGCTGTCTGCTTTGATGGATATTTAGAGGCTGTGATGGGTGTGGCCAGTGAGCTCTGCTTGATTCTTCAGGTTTAAAGCTGTGCAAAAAGTGACTCACCCAGATTGTTCTCTCCCTTGCTCCTTGCTGGATCTCTCTCTCTCTCCCTCTCTCTCTCTCTCTCTCTCTCTCTCTCTCTCTCTCTCTCTCTCTTGACTAAGTTGGGAAGTAATTCGGCACAGGTGAGTGGAATTGAGTGTAGTTGAAATCTGGCCTCTGTGAGTATTCGTTTGATCTACCCCTGGGACCACACAAAGTGTTTATGCAGCCCTCAATGTATTCTCAAATTTCACCAAAGTTCCAAAGTTACTGAGTTTGTGAACTCATTAGTTGCGCTTTACATATGTAAAATGACACCTGCTCTTTACTTTGCTCTTTGAGTGAAGAGAGAGGCCTCTGCCTTTCCCCACCAATGTCTCGGGTTTCTGACGTTTTTGTCTTACCTCCCGTTCGTTCCTGTGCTGGCGAGATTCTACGGCTCGGCTCCTGCAGTTGGGTTTCCATGCAGTGGGCTCCCTGTAGGTCCTCTGTGTCACATCCACTAGATCTGGAAGCATTCCCTCTGCAGTTTTTATTTGAATCTTTTTCCTGAGGCTACAGTAATTCCACTTTTATGAAACTTTATTTTCCCAAACTACAGCGCACGTCCTCACTATCCACCATCTTGGCTCTGCCCCCAGAAGGTATCTCTTAAAACCAAGTGTCTAGTTAGAGCTGAACCAAATTAGCACATTGCCATGCATGTCACTGGCATTTTCATGTGTGAGATTTTTATATATACATATTTTAATAGAGGGGAAATTATCCTACATTAAACCATTTTCCAAATAGAGAAAACAAGCTAAAAAAACTGCTTTTATTTTCTAAGACTGAAGTTGAAAAATTGAAGAGGGGGGTAGTTGGGTTTACCCTTTAGGCCTTTACAATAGTACAACAGAAATTGGGCTGCATACCCTCATAATGAATTTTTAGGTTATAAAAAATGCCAATTTCTTGCTATGCTTGAGTCTCATATTTTAAAAAGATTTATTTATTTATTGGAAAGTCAGAGTTACACAGAGAGGAGAAGCAGAGAGAAAGGGGGGGGGTCTTCCATCCAATGGTTCACTCCCCAATTGGCTGCAACAGTTGCAGCCATGCAGATCCTAAGCACGGAACCAGGAGCTTTTTCTGGGTCTCCTACAAAGGTGCAGAGGCCCAAGGATTTGGGCCACCTTCTACTGCTTTCCTGCAGAGAGCAGAGAGCCACACTGGAAGTGGAGCATCTGGGTCTTGTGCCAGTGCCCATATGAGATGCCGGTGCCTCAGGCCAGGGCATTAGCCTGCTGTGCCCCAGTGCCAGCCCCTTGAGTCTCATTTTTTAAAAAGATTCTTTACTTCTTTATTTGAGAGGTAGAGTTACAGTGAAAGGGAGAGACAGACAGAAATGTTTTCTGTCCACTGGTTTACTCTCCAAATGGCCGCAGCAGCCAGAGCTGCACTGATCTTAAGCCAGGAGCCAGGTGATTCTTCCCGGTCTCCTATGAAGGGGCAGGGACCCAAGGACTTGGGCCACATCCACTGCTTTCCCAGGCCACAATAGAGAACCGGATTGGAAGAAGAGCAGCTGGAACTAGAACTGGTGCCCATATGGGATGCCAGTGCCACAGGTTGAGGATTAACCTACTGCACCACAGCACTGGCTCCGAGTCTCATTTTTTGAGCATTCCCATGATTCATCTTGAAGTCCCAAGATCAGAGACTGAATTCTGAGTTAAGACAGGACTTTTAGCATTCTAGAGGTAGTTATCTTAAGACTCAGTTCTGGTGTCTCCTTGTGTTGATCTTTTGACCAAAGTCTGGGTGTCAAAGGAATTCCCAGTGTCCTGTGGCTGAGTATTGTGCCATCCTGAGAGTATCATTCAAGCTCTGGGCTGTGGGAACATTGTATCACAGATCCCACAGTGAGGGAGAGGTAGTCAGGTAGGAGTGTGTGGTCTACACTCAGCCACCCTTTTGCCTGAGTGCCTGGGATGCCTTGACTACTCACTGCCAAGGAAATTGAATTCCAGTGAGATGGGAATGTGTTTGGAGTCTTATTCACTTACCCCATTAAAGAACTGACTTTGAGTTTCCCCCAAGTTTCCTTTAGTCTATAAAGAAAACCTCTACTGAGGTTTCCTGAAAGGGATATCTCACAAAAACTAGTGCATGTCTCGAATATAGTCCCGAGAGCCAATGTGGCCCTTATCACCTCGATGATGAGTTGCACTTGTAAATGTCACACCCAGTGAGTTGCCACATCCCTCTGGAGTTTTCATGGGGCCTGATGGAGTAAGGACATAAGCCTCAGACATTCTAGTTCCTTGCTCAAAAGTAGGTGGAATCAGAATTAACCCCCTATTCCCGCTTCCTTTCAAGAGACTAGTTCAGTCTCACATCCTATATTGTTCCACATGCCACACTCTGCATTTTTTCTGGGTTTGACAACCCATGCACATGTTGAAAAACCTGTATGGAGAAGCTCATACTGCCTATTGACACCCCAACCCCACTCCAGACCCTTAATCATCTAAGGTTTATAAGCACAGCCCACTGAGGAGTCTGTCTTCTGCCACATATTCAGTCTGTGAGCAGAGTGGCAATTGGCCACCACTGAGAATAAATCCCTTTCGGTTGTGAGTTCATATCCTGTCTCCACTCTGTTCTGCATACCTTTTTTTTAACAGTAAGAGAGAGAGACAGAGAGAAAGTTCTTCCTTTTTCTGTTGGTTCACGCCCTAGTGGCAGCTAAGGCCGGTGCATTGAGGCTGGTGTGCTGCGCCAATCCGAAGCCAGGAGCCAGGTGCTTCCTCCTGGTCTCCCATGGGGTGCAGGGCCCAAGGACCTGGGCCCTCCTCCACTGCACTCCCAGGATGCAGCAGAGAGCTGGACTGGAAGAGGAGCAACCAGGACAGAATCCAGCACCTCAACCAGGACTAGACCCTGGGGTACCAGCACCACAGGTGGAGGATTAGCCTAGTGAGCCATGGCACCAGCCTGTATACCTTTCTTTACAGGGCCAGCCTCAGAATCCTTGCAAACCACTCAAGAAATACCAGGGTGTGATAAGGGTTCTTTGTGGGGTCCAAATGCAAAGAGAAGGAAATTCTGTGATGGAAGGGCCCCATAGGGCCCTAAGGTTTACTAAGCCTCAGAGTCAGGGGTAATGACTACCAGTAGGTTCCTGCAATAGCCAGTAAAGAGGCACACTGGAGGAAGAAATTCCTGAGATACTAGAAAGCTACTGTGACTTCATACCCTGGACCAAAAGCTGGTACTGGAAGTGTCCGATTGAGGTACAGTTGACTAAACCAGCCTCAAGGATGAGGGGGTCAGGTCAGGAGGGATCTCAAAGTTTCAAGATTCATCATATGGATTAACCCATATATTTCAATAACAATTGAGGTTATTGGGTCTAAATTTTTGCTGAAACCCTGGGGCAAAATTACAATGATATGGGCAACGGTCATCTGAAAAAAAATCTCTTCTCTACCTGGTATTAAAAGGCTCAGCAATAGTCAAACACTGATAACAGAGGGACCCTGGTTGCTCACTAAACATAGAACCAAGGACCCTATGAGAGACTCTGGAGAAGAACTTAATTCATGTTAGTGTGCATGCTGGGAAGTAGTCACGAAGGGATTTAAAACAGAATTCTAAAACAAGGAGTCATAGTAAAGAGATTGACACTGGGGCTGATGCTGTGGCTCACTTGGCTAATCCTCTGCCTGTGGTGCCAGCATCCCATATGGGCACCAGGTTCTAGTCCTGGTGGCTCCTCTTCCAGTCCAGCTCTCTGCTGTGGCCCTGGAGGGGAGTGGAGGATGGCCCAAGTGCTTGGGTGCATGCACCCACGTGGGAGACCGGGAAGAGGCACCTGGCTCCTGGCTTCGGACTGGCACAGCGCAGGCCATAGTGGCCATTTGGGGAGTGAACCAACAGGAGGAAGACCTTTCTCTCTCTCTCTCTCTCTCTCTCTCTCTCTCTCTCTCTCTCTCTCTCATCGTCTATAACTCTGCCCATCAAATAATACTTAAAAAAAAGAGATTGACACTTTTCTCCATTTGCTTCTAGAGCATAAAAAGTGTCTTCCAAAGTCCATGTGAATCACTTATAGGGAAAAATTCCAAGGAGGGTAGTTGAAGGCAACATAGGAATCTCACCTCTTCTCTACCAAGGAGAGTCATCCAGTCAGAAATGAAAGTAAAGGGGAAGTCAGCGCTTTGTAACCCTACTAGACAGTGTCTGGAATTTGCCTGGGGAGATTTCAATAATACTGAGGAGTAGTCTTAGGGACAGTCAGTCTTCCACCCACTTATCTCCTGCCACATACATCCATGGCATCATTCTGGAAAGGAAAATGGAAGTGATAGGAAAAACAAGTAGGAGCAATAGGCTGTTGTTGGCCTTTTACTCACTGCTTAGAGAAGAAATCCTGGGAGAGCCCCCAGTAATTTTGCAGGAAGACTGGTATGATAAGCCTGTGTTCATGTCTTGATGTTGGTGACAATTTATGAAGCTAGACCCATGGTGAGACTAGAAGAAGTGAAGTTTTATTTAAGTGAGGAAAAAGGAAGCTCCACACAGTACAATTGGAAGAGCTGTATTAGAGACTCCAAGCCACTGCAGTCTCATAGTCTTTGTAGGTCCTTAACATTTATCTCCAAAGAACACAAATAGTGGTTATACTTTAGCCTCTGTGAAAGCCTAGGAGAGTTTTAATGGAGGCCTTTCTCCCTTATTTTGATCTAAACCTAGATGTTGTCACCAAAACCTATATCTTGTAATTGTTGATAAGTATTTGATACAAGGAGTTTCCAACTAGTTCTGTTTAGTGTGTGCATGCTGGGAAAGTGCTGTAGTTTGTATATGCTGACAAGGAGCTGTGGGATAGCATTAGTTTGGCTTAATTTTAGTCTAAGGTTCCCTAACTAAGACCCCTGGTTAGGAAAGCCCCTCCTGCTGGACTGCCGACTAAATATTAAATTTGGCCATGAGCTCAGAAACCCTGCATCTCCATCTAATGGATACAATGGACAGATTTCTTGCATGCTAGGATTTCTTGCATGTTCAGTCTCACCTGAGAGATACCCTTGGACACAGATTGGACCTTACTGCAGAAAGACACATGACTTTGCACACAGGTAAGCCCCAGAATGGACAGAAAACTCAGCCTTGGGGGCACCATGTGATTCAAGGCCAGGGGAGAAACTGGCCCCCTAGTTTAGGGACTGCAATGTACTATTTTTCTAAAAGAAGGTCCCCATATTGAGCCTGCAGCATGTATAGGCCAGGAGATATCAGGATATTTCAAAAAGTTTGTGGAAACAGAATGCAAAGATATGCTTCTGTTGGTGTAAACATGTTCGGAATACACATGTAAGAGATCTTCAAAACCATACATGGAAAATACATGTTGTACAACAAATAGTTTGCATGGAATGTGGAATTGTTTTGTATGTCAGCAAATGAGAGACAAGAGTATTCTCTATTTAAGACACTGAAAGAAAGTAAATCTTTGAGAATAAGATTTACCATTAACTCTAAAAAGAAAATTTGTTTAGGACAGAGGTACTGCATGGAATGTTGGTATACAAGGACTCTTTTTTTTGACAGGCAGAGTTAGACAGTGAGAGAGAGAGACAGAGAGAAAGGTCTTCCTCCCGTTGGTTCACTCCTCAAATGGCCGCTACGGCTGGCACTGAGCCGATCCGAAGCCAGTAGCCAGGTGCTTCCTCCTGGTCTCCCATGAGGGTGCAGGGCCCAAGCACTCAAGCCATCCTCCACTGCCTTCCCGAGCCACAGCAGAGAGCTGGACTGGAAGAGGAGCAACTGGGACTAGAACCCAGTGTCCCAACTGAGACTAGAACCTGGGGTACCAGCACCACAGGCAGAGGATTATCCAAATGAGCCACAGCACCGGCCCACAATGACTCTTGTTGTCATTGTACAAATCAACACTCCTGTATGACATCAGTAATCACGTGAGTCTCTTAAGGTGAGATGCCTAGGCTGTGGAAGTCTCTTCAATCCACAAACCCCATCAGACTTTAGACAAGGCATGCACAAAGTGTCAGTTGTCTACTTCCTTCAGAGGAGACATTTCTCTTCGATGGCCACTTCTTTCCACTGGAGTTGGGCCATAGTGGTCCTTCAGTGCAGGGACACTCTTCACACTAGTGTCCTGGCCTTTCACACCTGAAATGCTCATTTGTTGCATTTTCAGCCAGATGGGATTTCCTTATGGACTGATTCTGAGGCCACTGGGTGCTACTTAACAGCAACTGCCATTGAACGAGTCTGCTGTATGGACTGCTTTCCTTGTTGGAGCAATCTCTCCCTTTAAACAAACCCTGTCTGTATTATGCGTAAACACTTATAGCCTTAGAAGTGAGTTCGCAGGAGTGCCTGAAGAACTATGCAGCTGAGCAGCCTCTTGGTAGGACCTGAGGAAACAAAAGTGGACAAGGCTCTCCCCAAGCCTAATGATGTTTAAGCATGTGACTTGGACCCACTGCATTAGGTATAATTCTCATGCCTTACTTTATTTCTGTGAGACTTTATTTTTGTACCAAAAATGGGTTACATTGTCTTACTCAGCACACCAGGGACTCCTTATTTCTGACAACTAATGTAAAGCTAAAATAACAAGTTAAAATAACTGTTGAGAAAACCCCTTGGCCTAGGAGACAATCCTAGAAGTCCCCAGAGTAAACCAACAGACCTATGATACATAATCCTAGGAGGCCCCAGAGAACCAGAATAAAGCTAAAATTAAAAAATAAAATAGGGGCTGATGCTGTGGTGCAGTGGGTTACTGCTGGCATCCCATGTGGGCACCAGTTCAAGGCCCAGCTGCTCCACTTCTGATCCAGCCCTCTGCTATGGCTTGGGAAAGCAGTAGAAAATGGTCAAGTCCTGGAGACCCCGCAATCACATCTGAGATCCAGAAAAAACTCTTGGTTCCTGGCTTTGGATCAGCACAGCTTTGGCAGTTGCAGACAATTGGGGAGTGAACCTCTGGATGTAAGACCTCTCTCTCTCTCTCTCTCTCTCTCTCTCTCTCTCTCTCTGTAACTCTTTCAAATAAATATTAAAAATAAAATAATAAAATAAATTTCCAGGGCTAATTTCCATAACCTTAGGTCACCCACAGTTGTGTTCTCAGTAATCCATGGGAGAAACCTGAAAGAGGACCAGCATAAAGCTAAAATGAAAAACGAAAATAATATACCTCACTGTTAACCAGGTAAGCATCATGCAACCAGCTATTGGGGCCCCCTTCTTGGGGCTGGAGATATGTTGTTCATATCATAGAAGTCCCCACAGAGGATGCCCTCTTGCAACCAGCTGTTGTCACTGGGAGCTGCTATTCTGGGGCAGAAGTCCTACCCTCTGCAGCAGGAAGTCGAACCTCCACTATGTTTGGAGTCCTTCCTTCCTGCCACTAGCTGCAATTGCTAGGCAACAGAACACATCTCTCTGGTTTGCCCCACCAAATAATGCCTGCAATTAGTAAATGAAAGCACCCTAGGATATATGACTTTAAGTTGAAAGAACCCAAGACAGAATGGTCAGAAACCATAAAGTTGTCCCATAAAACCAAAGGCTTAAATTTAAGCCTCTCCATGGAAAGCCAAGAACCATGGGAAAAAAAAGAAGACCTAAATGAAAGATCTCTGTGGGTGAGATCTCAGTGGAAAAATTGGGCCATCAAAGAAGGAGGTACCTTTCTCTGAAGGGAGGAGAGAACTTCCACTTTGACTATGACCCTATCAGAATAAGATCAAAGTCGGCAAACTCTAAAGGCTTCCATAGCCCTGGCAACTCATGACTAGAGCCTAGGGAGATTACTGATGCCATGAACAGGAGTGTCAAATTGTTAAGTCAGCAACAGAAGTCACTGTGTACTTACATCCCATGTGGGATCTGTCCTTAATGTGTTGTCTAATGTGCAGTGATGCTATAACTAGTACTGAAACAGTATTTTTACACTTTGTGTTTCTGGGTGGGTACAAACTGATGAGATCTTTACTAATTATATACTGAATCGATCTCCTGTATATAAAGATAATTGGAAATGACAAAAAAAACCCTGGTGTTAAATTGGAAATGGCATAGAAAATTAATTTAAAAAAAAAATTATGTAGGATCCCTGTCTTTAATGTGCTGTACACTGTTATTTAATGCTATAACTAGTACTCCAACAGTATTTTTTTCACTTTGTGTTGCTATATGGGGGCAAACTGTTAAAATCTTTATGTATACTAAACTGATATTCTGTATGTAAAGAGAATTGAAAATGAATCTTGATGTGAATGGAAGGGAAGAAGGAGCGGGAAAGGGGAGGGTTGCAGGTGGGAGGGATGTTATAGGGGGGGGAAAGCCATTGTAACCCATAAGCTGTACTTTGGAAATTTATATTCATTAAATAAAAGTTTAATAATTGAAAAAAAGAATATAAAAAAATTAAGCCTCTCCAGTAATTTAAACTATCCCTAAAAACAAACAACTGGAAACACTTATAAATTTGCAAACAATCACAAACTGCCACATCTTTTTCCTGCTTCTCTGCCTAAATCCAGTTAATGCTAACAGTCTGTATTAGCCTCTACAACTACCAAAATTAGAAACACTAAAGACATCAAGTTTTGCATTTTAGCTGACTTTTCCAAGCTGTGAACACTGAGAGAAGAGATTATGGGGAAAAGAGAGATTTCCAGGATTTGGAAACCATGGATTGCTGACAGAAACTGATGGAATTCCACTTACCATATTGCCATTGTGGAATGGGTTTTCTGCTGTCTGATTCTGTCAATTAGTTGTGGGGTAGGTTGGGCAGAAATTCCTGTTCTTGGCTCTTGTATCTTACTTACAGGAGTATTCTAAGCATAGACAGTACCACAATTAAGTGATGCAGTTATTTGAAAAATGAGGAAAACATACACACACACAAACACACACACAAACACATGCACAGACACACAAACACAGAGAGACAGAGAGGCAGAGGCAGAGATATATGGTACTGCCCCTCCAGGTCCCAGGTCAGGTGAGTACATCCTGGGATACATGCATGAATAAGATTACATAGGGCAAGGGAGGTGTGGCTTCCAACTTGTGGCCCTAATCTAGCCACCTGTCTTATCATGATGATAAAAAGAGGTAATGCAGACATTGCCAATGATGTAGAAGATGGCTAAATGATGAGGACAAATAAGGAAGTAGTAAAGTAAAGTTTAATAGAGCAGCACACCATCCAGTTAGTTGAAGACAGATGTACTCCTGGTTGTCACAAAGAATGCTCCCATTTTGTTTAACGTGAGCCTGCTGGAAAGTAGCTGTAGGATGGTGTTAGTCTGGCCTGCTTTTAGTCATGGCCTCCCTTGTTTCCTCCCTCTGCTTATAGAAACCTTGGTTGCTGTCAAGGGTTAGGGTAAGGACTTCTCTGACTTATTGAAGCTAAGCAGGGGAAAGAAGGAGCCCACTGTCAAGACAGGGTTGTAGCAAAAGTGGCGTCTTCAGGGAGACTCAGTGCCAGTTCACAGCAACTGCTTCAGTTTGAGGTTTCATGTGTTGGGCCGTCTAGAATTTCACCACTTCAAGTCTGGGAGAAACAGATCTAACAAGCAGATTAGATACACAGGGTCCAAAACACAGGGTAGAGTCATTATAAGAGGAGCTAAGAAGAGTACTACACACACCAGGAGGCAGTTTTCCCAGAGAGGCAAATAGAAATTGACAGCAGGGGGCCTGCTAATAATCACTGGGCATTAAGGCCTGGCCAGGTATCTGTGAGGTCCAGACCTATCTGGACCTATCAATCTTTTCACATGGGGTAGTGGAAGAGACTCCATAGGGAAAATGTGAGCCACCTTAGGGAAGACACCCTGTTGATTTCTATTACCTAGCTGCCCTGAGTGGATAGCTGGCCTCAACAGGAGGTTAGAGGTGGTGGCATCATTAATTTATATTTATTTATTTATGTGTTTGACAGGTAGAGTTACAGAGAGTGAGAGGGAGAGACAGAGAGAAAGGACTTCCTCCCGTTGGTTCACTCCCCAAATGACCACAACAGTTGGAGCTGCACTGATCTGAAGCCAGGAGCCAGGTGCTTCTTTCTGGTCTCCCATGCGGGTGCAGAGGCCCAAGCACTTGGGCCATCTTCCACTGCTTTCCCAGGCCGCAGAAGAGAGCTGGACTAGAAGAGGAACAGCCGGGACTAGGACTGATGCCCATATGGGATGCCGGTGCCACAGGTGGAGGATTAATCTAGTGTGTCACTGCGCAGGCCCCAGAGGTGGCATCTTTAAAAGGAAATTTACAGCTCTGCCTGTAATGTTACTGACCTTAGGCTGTTCCCCTGATGGCAGTGATTACTTTAGTAGCTGGGCAGAGTGAAGGTCCTTTTCTGCTTAGGAAGAGGCCACAGGGTTTGCAGTAGTGAACTGAAAGCCTTTCAGACTGACTCCTGTCAGGACTTGGGACTACTGGCCCACTGTCCTGGTTTTCCACATCAAAAAACAATGCAATTTGTGGTGGGGTAGCCCTCTTAGGTCTCCCTGATGGAAAATCACTGTGTAAAGCTTTTGTTAAATGGCCTGCACCTATCCTTACATTGCTTCTGCTACCTACCTCTCTTGCTACTCTTCCTTCTGGATTCTGTTCAAGATAGATTACAGAAGAAGACTTTATAATGTCATCCACAGGGATGTTCAGTCACATCCCTAATCTTTGGTGGCATGAACTAGAAATCTGTGGTCACAGGGTTGTTCTGAGATCATTTTTCCTGTGAAATAAGACAATGCCCATGAAGAGAGCCACATCCTACTTCTAAGTAAGGTCAAACATGATGACCACCTTATAGAACCTGTCTACAATTTTTTTTTAAATATGGAACGCTTCACGAATTTGCATGTCATCCTTGCGCAGGGGCCATGCTAATTTTGAAGTCATTAATGAAACTTTTTGCTCTCCTTTAGCTTGGATTGAGAAGGTAGGCTTTGCCTATGTACCATGCTTATAGAAAAAAAAATCTAGGAGTAAAATCTTACCCATGTGTAAGAGAGCCACCTCTGTGAATTTATTTATTATTCTTATTGAATAAAATTGTTTTGGAGCTAAGTTTGTGCCCTGTCTCCTTTCTGTTCAGCTCCCATTTTCCTTATAAGGGCTTGCCGGCATCTGATCTCTGCAGACTTGGACTGCCTCACTAATTTTGTTACAAGATGATGAAAGTGATCTTGGGTTCTCTGTTGCCATTGATTTCTCAACAATGTTGAAGTGGATTGGTTTCTGAGAGGGGCAGCATGGTGGGGGCAAGAGGCACGCAGTCACCACACAGACCCCGGGAGTCGGGTGAAAGCAGGCTTGAGGCGAGTAGCCCGCAGACTCGTTTATTACAGTTGGAACATCTTACATAGCCAAAACCAGCCAATCTGGTCAAGGGGCGGTCTATGCCCCAACCAATCACAGCCTGTTGCCAGGCAGGCTCCATTGCCAGGTGGGTTTCAAAGCCATTACTGAGTAACTAACACTTGCCAGTGGCCACCTTGGCATGGCCTTCTCATTCCACCACATTTCCCCCTTTTTGTTTATTTTTGAGCAACAGAAGGCAGGATTCTTGGCCATACCATTGTTGACCCCGTTTCCATGGGGTCTCCATACACAGCTGTGCCTGTCTTAGGTTGTCCCCCAGGGGATCTTACCCATCATTGACTAACCAGTGCTCAAATCGAGAGACCACAGGATTGCTTGCTCAGATAGGGGTAGGAATGAGGAATAATGGTTATCAGGAATGGCGTGACCACACACAGGCTGTGGGCCATTTGAGTGGCTGACCAGAGCTAGTGGGGTACACAACAGTAACAGATATGGCTTTGGGCAGTTTCCCAGGGTAGGATGATAGGGCAGGTGCGTCTGGTAACAAGGCGGAGTCTTGGTCTTGTTCAGCTGGTTCTGGCTGGCTGTCAGTTTCAGGTTTGATGTTTCTAGCTGGTACCCAAATGGGCTGTTCCACATTCTCTGGAAAGACACAAACATATCCGCGACCTTTGGTTAGCAGAAGGTGTGTTATGAGGGTTAGTGGAGGGTTCTATGTGTCCATTTTCCAATTGTTCTTGTACTAATTCTTTAAGGATGCTAAGTTTGGGTTGTATGATTGGCCACTGCTCTACCCAATGTTTCCTGTTTTTTCTCATTCAATGGGGGTTGGGCTTGGCTTTTGTATGAGGTGAGCAGTGGCACTAGAATTTGAGGTGAATCTTACTTGTAGGCTCTCCGTTAAAGCTGTTGGCTTGTGGAGATTTGTGACCCGTAGTAAGGACTGCTTGCATTTGTGAGAGCACATCTCTCCCCCATAAGGTCATGGAAACCTCAGCAATTAGTGGAAAGATGGTTCCTGTATCTCCATTGTCATCTCACCAAGTTACGGGTCTGATGACCTGATCAGCCAATTTTAAAATCCTCCAACACCTTGGAGGTCAGGTCCAGGTGCTGTCTTCCAAAGTTGTATTTTTCTTGCACCCCTAGCTTTTAAGACAGTAACATCTGCTCCCATATCAATTAAACCCACAAAGGCAATGTTATTTAAATATAGGGTCAATTTCTGCCTCAGATTGAAGATAGGCATTGACCAGTTAATGGTGGTGGGACTCCCTCTTACTTGCTGAGCTGAGGGCGCCCCACTGGAAGTTTAAAGGTTTGGTCTTGCAATCTTTTGCCCAAATGAAAGCCTTTTTTATATCTAGGACACAGCGTTCTGGGCTTGCCCCATCTTTTAGCATTTGGGCAGTTTCGCCGTAGGTTTCCTGTTTCCTGGCATCCCCAGCAAACTGGAGGGTTATTAGACTTCAATCAGAGGCTGGGATAACAACCAATCAGAGACAAGGAGAAAATACATCAGAGTTGTGAGAATTGGTTACCGTGTTTAGCCTTCCTGTGGTGGAAAGCTTAATGTTGCTACAGGCAGCTTCTGGGAGGAGACTTGCACATTGTTCCACTCCTAAAGGGACTCTGCACCTTTTTTAACTCCTCATCCCCACATCCCCCAAATAACTGGACCTAACTGCTGTTAATTAGGGATATGGGAGTGACAACCACTCTAGCTGCTTCCTGCTAGAAAGGGACACAATAAGGGGTCAGCAGAAGAGCATTCCTCTGGGAGGTCAATCAAAGGCTCCCTAATACAATGCAGATTTCCTGGGGACATTGTCTGGAGTACCATGAGGAGTTTGATGGCTTCTAATTGTTTAACTCTGTGTTACACAAAGCATGCCAGGCAGTTTAGGCTGGATGGTCCTATGGAGAGTATTAAAAGGATTGCACATGTTAGTCTTAGGAAGAACAATAGCCAAGGTGGCCACTTCCGATTTTTAACTAAATTTCTCCAGTTTTCAAAGAAATTTCCATCAACAGGTATTTAATTCATTTCTTCATGTAATTTGTCAACTTCCCTTTGAATTATGTTTATCAGTTAAATTAAAACAACACAATTCTGGCAATTGCCTACATCCATTTTGTTTTTTTAGTAATGTGTAACTGATGGCTGCATGGCTTTGTAAGACTCCTTCCCAAATTTGGCTCGGCTCCTCACTGAGACATGTTAGGGAAAGTAGCAGTGGTGTTAGCTGTCCTTTCCAATACACAAGCCAATGATTAATTTCCTTATGTGCCCATGCAGCTGGTCCAGGTGTTGGTATATTGGAAATAACCACTACCAATGCCTCAGTCCAAGTGGATGGTGACAAGAATCATCATACTCCAGGGGGAATGATCATCTGGCATGTATGGAATACATAACTCTACAGGAGGACATAATAGGAGTCCCACCACCAATGAGGAAATGCTTCTCCTTTCAAATAGCTGCATGAGCATGGAGGCCCAAGTAAAGATACTGAGCCAGTGTATATATTGACTCTCTGGTCCTTGCTTGGTTCAAGGGTTCCATTTAAGTCTATCAGTTCAGTCAGCTGAGCACTTACCCTGGGGGCCACAGGGACTCTTAATAGCTTCTGTGAAAGTAACCATTGCCTAGCAAGCCTGGTGATGTCCACATTCCATAAAGGAGCTCATATCCTGGATTTTTCAAGGGGTCTCCCTAAGTTCTTCTCTGGTTGCATATGTCTGCAGGACTACCTCTTCATAGTCATGCCTGAGACTTTTCATCCACTCTGGGAAGAAGGTGGCAGTGTTAAGAGATGAGCATAGCTTGATTTGAGCTGCTGGGCTCTCCACTAAGAATGCTTGATATTTTAAGAGGTGGTCATCTCAACCAAAGGCTTCCTTTTGGAGGCCAGCAATATGGTCACATTTTGCATTATTTATACTACTAAATCTGGCCCCAAAGTAAATTTGGTGACTTCAGGGACCAGGAGAGTGATTACAGCCACTACCCAGAGGCAAGCTGTCTATCCCTTGGCCACAAAGTCAATATCCTTGCTAAGACACCCTATAGGCTGTTAACTTGGTTCTTTCATTTAAGGTACTACTCCCAATACGATCCATTTTCTTTCTGTTTCTTAGAGAGTAAAGGTTAATCCATGAGGAGGTATAGGGCAGGGGCCTTAGGTAGGACCTATTTAAGTTCAGTGAAGACTTTATTGGGGTTCTGAGCTCCATACCAGAGTATGGGTGCTGGCTACCTGGATGTCCTTTATCAGTTGATACAAGGGATAAGCCATCCCCCCATATCCAGGGATCTAGAGATGAGAAGACCCTGTAAGACCCAGGAAGCCTATAAGCGGCTTGAGAGTCTTAGGATGGGAGCATTTGTCTAGAGCTTAAATCTATCTTCTCCCACTACCTACTTTCCTTCAGAAATAGTCAAGTCCAGGCATCTCGAGACTGCATTTTGAGACTTCATAATCTCTTTTGGCTAAAACTTGGAGACGTACATGGTGTGCTCTTGGAGTCTTCCTTGGTTTGAGTGTACAGGAGAATGCCATCTGCATGTTGTAGAACATTTCTTGAGGGTTAATTGAACTGTTACAGATACAGATTTTTGGACAAGACCTACAAAAATAAGTATGGACTGTTCCTGAAACCCTGGGATGACAATGTCCAAATCAGTTTTGAGGATTGGCTGAAGGGGTCCTCAAAGGCAAATAGAACTTTGGAATCAGGGTGAAGGGAGAATGCAAATGAAGGCATCCTTTAATCATAAAACAGTGAGCTAGGCCATCCTTTCTGGGATTATATAGGATCAGAAACCACAGGATGGATGGGCACCACTGCTTCATTAATTAGCCAGAGATTCTGTACTGGTCTCCATTCTCTAGTTGGCTTTTGGACCCCTAGAACCATAGTGTTAGAGGGACTAGTGTAAGGCTTTATAAGTACCTGCACCTGGAGATTTTGTACTCTATGGCTCTTAGTCCTTCTGAGTCATGGGCTTTAATGGATAATTTCTCTAATGAAGAAAAAAGATAGGTCTTTAAGATCATCCTGCAAAACTGGGCAGTTATAGCCCAACCAATTTTTCTCTGGACGTTCCAAACTTTGAGATTGATAACTATCTCAGTTTAGAGGGAAGCCTGAAGTTGTCTCATCCTATAATAAGGTGGCCTTCATCTGACCCAGGAGCTTTCTGATTATTAAAGGTGCTGTACTATCTGAGATAATCATAAAGGACTGAGTAAATATTAGCTCATTCCAGACACAGTTCAAAGGTTGGGTGAAAAACCTAAACTGAGGTAGGGGTTACTGAAATAACTTTAGAGGCACTATATGCAAGGAGAGGGGTCCAAAGCTAGGATTAAGAACAAAAAATATTGCTTTCGTGTCCAAAAGGAAACTTATAGGATGCAGGCAGCCTTTGGACAAGCTAAGGCCAATCTTGGCTTGTGGAATTCCTGGGATAAGAAAGTCACATATTCCCATCCTGAAGGAGGATGATAATCAAGAACGCTCTGTTAAAATTATCTGTGCCACTGGAGGCCCCGAAAAGTGGCTTACATATGCTGTTATGTTTTGTGCTTTTTTGTGCTTCTTTGTGCTGGTTATGTATAACTACCACCGAGACATTGGAATAAACTAGCCTTGTTGTCTTGGCTCCATTCTCTGCGATCTCTTGTCCCTCTTTTCAGTCCCTCTCCCTCCCTTAGGTTCTGTTTGACTGGTGCGGCTGGCCCACACAATAGGAAATCTGTTTCCCTTCACTATGAGAACCACATGGGGCCCCTGGGTACTGATCTTGACCCTGCAAAGGAAACACTGGAGCTCTTCAGTCTCATGAACCCTTCAATCATGTGGGAAGTCTACTGGAAATGCCTGTCCCTGAAGCTCTTGGCTTCTGGAGCAGTTAAATTTCCAATTATCACCTCTGTAAATAGGCCATAGCCCTGGGGGCGGGAGGGGTTTGATAATCCTTGGTGAAGCGTCCATTTTCTGTGCATCAAAAACACTTGGGATGTACCCAGGGGTTCTTGCTGGAGCTGAGACATCACCCCAAAATGCACCCTTCTTCTTATCTGTTTGCTCCTGCTGTTGAGTGCCCTCCTGATCTCTGTTACAAATCATGGTGGCCATTTTTTTCAGAGAATTGTCCAGGGTGCTTTTGGGTCTCACTGCCACACTTGAGTTTTTTTCCATAATGTTTGGGGCACGTGGGTTTAAAATCAACTGTCCTACTACAGAGACAGTACCTAGTAGGTATAGGTCTTTAAAGTCTCCCTCAAATATTATAAGAAGGTGGGTGTATTTTTGTGTGGCCATTGATATATCAGGTATAGTGTTGAGTAAATGAGGGGCATTGACCTAGATTTCTTGAAATTCACTGCAGCACAGCTGATGACATGCCTCCTTCTCCAATCATCCAAAGAGTCACTAGGACCCTACTTACGGTCATCCTGCAGAACTGCCTGTTGACCACAGGGAATATACATCACTTGATCAGGGATTGCAATTTTGGCATTAGGATAATAAAATTTTGGATAGTAAATTTGACCACGCACAATTTATCCCTGAATTCCTCAGCTGACTATATGGCTCTAAATGCTTACAACCACATTAGAGTGTCTTTTAAATTAATTAATTTGGCTGAAAGCCAGAGTTTAGAAAGAGAGGAAGAGACACAGAAAGAGGGATCATCTACCTGCTGGTTTTCTCCCTCAGTGGCCAACACTGGCAGTCTGAAGCCAGTTTCATCCAGGCCTCCCACATGGTTGTCAGGGACTCAAACACTTGGGCCTTCTTGTGCTGTTCTGCCCAGATCATTAGCAGGGATCTGGATGGGAAGCAGAGCAGACAGGACATGGCAGGTCAGGCAGTGAATTTACCCATGACACACCACAATGCCCACCCCAACCTCATTAGAGTTTGACTGAAGAACAGCATCACATCTTTCCAGGTTAACTCAGACTCCAATGCTAGGTTCTGGAAGGGATCTATGTAACAATCTTGATCATCTGTGAAGAACCCCATATCCCCTTTAATCTGCCTAAGGTCTTGCTAAGTAAAAGGCTCCAAAAGACCCTTGGCCTCTAGGCACTAGCCAAAGAGGCAGTAGATTGGCATTAGGTTCTGGTGGAGATAGAGATAGAGATTTGGAGTACAGATGTGGAATAGGCAGATTACAAAGAGGCCATTGTGGTCCCAGTAGAATAGTTGATTCAGTCTGACAGGCTTTATGGTGTTCGGGATTGTCTCACTATTCAAAGGAATCCTGGATATAAGGAACCCCTAGACCTTTCTCTGCTTTATGATAGAAGAGATCTAGTTGGAAGATGATATATTTCCCTCAAAGGCCAGATTTCTCCTTCATCTAGCTTGTAACTGAGACAGGGTACAGCACAGAAAAGATCAAGCATTTATTCCTTACACTCTGAGGATCAAATGAGTCCCAGTGTCAGAGGGTGAACCCCAAGAGAGTGTCTTCAGTAGATGCTTTGTTTTCCATCTCTCACTGCCTGTGGCATCAAGAAATGTCCTGAATTCCACCAGAAAAGGAGGAAGGTGCAAGTAGAAGTAGCATGTGTTACGCATGCTCACTCTGTCTTTCATACCAAAACCTGGCATATGTATTTGTCAGAATAGCATGTGCAGGGAATGTTTAGTCACATTTATTGGTGGCATGCTAGAACTTGGCCTTTGCCTATTCAGATATATACCATCACTTTGCCCCTTACAAAATGAGAAACAGTTCTACCATGCCTCTTAACCTGGATATCCTATTATTTTGACAGTGAGTCTTCATGACAAGAGCCTTAAATAAGGTGTTTTCAGCTAGAGTTTGGAGGGAGGGCACCAGTCCTGGCAACCACTTGAGTTGGTGTCCAGGCAGATGGAGGGATAAAGGAGCATGGTGGGGGAATAAAAAATTATCTCCACTGAGCTACCTCTGAGGATTGGACTGTATAAGAAGGACCTGATCTTCCTATATAGGGGACCCCAAAGAGGAGGAAACCTGAGACCTGAGATGGAAGGATGAGGACACCAGAGAACATCTCAGAGGACCTGTCTCCACAAGTCCAGTTCATGAGGAAGTCTAAATATATTGAGGTATTTGGATAGAAAACCGCACCTCTGTCTGCAAAAGGGTTACCTAAATTCTGACCCAAAACTACCCAAGTGTTTGGCAAATACAGGATAATGGGAACAGGAATTTGAGTTCGTAACAAGTGAGGGGAGTTGGTGGGACAAAGAGAGTATCTAGAGGCCACAGTGTAGTGTGGCTAGCAGAAAAAGAGACAGAGATCTCATATGAATCTGAGGTAAAGTAGTCATCGTGGCACTGGGATAAGTAGCCCCTGGTCTCACTTCAAACTGTGCCCCATCACACTGACAGATTGATCTCAGTGGAATGAAGGAGAGTTAGCAATTTTCAGCCCAAAACTCTGCTGGGCTGTTAGATCTAGGTTTCCAGTCAAGGAGCCTTTGGAAAATCACCAGGGCATTGTCTGGCCTGAATTTCACAATTACTCCAAGAACTTTTCCCAGTTTGAGGCAATGGGCTGATCCCCAAGAAAGGACACTCAGTCAGGAAGGACCAATATTCCCAAAGCCAATATAAGAAGAGAGGTTATAGCCTCTAGTGTTACAGCTTAAGAAGACTCCAAAAGAGCGGGTAATGAGCACCTAAGTCTGAAGTAAAGTAAGAAGTCACTGAAGCATTGGGGAAAGGAATGCATCGCCAAACTCTAAACTATGTTCAGTCTCAAGAGTGCCATTCCCTACTGGAAGTGCCCTTTCCAGTCCAACATTCTTCAGGGCTGTTGGTTTCTACAGTCCAACCAAGAGATTTTCCAGGAATCCTTGCATTGTGGCACAGGCCAGAATCTGTCAGTCATTTCAAGACTGATTACCCAGTCCCTTGCAAAGAACCTATCCATACAAGAGAGAAGGGGATTGCTCACAGGTTAACTTGCTCATGGGCTATCAGTATCTGGGTCCAGCTAAGAGGACTTTCAGAGGAACTGGCAGGTGGCCCTAGCCAGAACCCCTCACTTGTTTCAGGGCCTTTTGCCAATACCTTGGAGAAGCTGATTTGCATGAATTGGAGTGAGGTTTGAACAGAGTCTCATTTCCAGAGATTTTTCCAGCCTCAGGTCTTTTTTTTGACAGGCAGAGTGGACAGTGAGAGAGAGAGAGAGAAAGGTCTTCCTTTTGCTGTTGGTTCACCCTCCAGTGGCCGGGGCGCTGCGGCACGCATCGTGCTGATCAGGTGCTTCTCCTGGTCTCCCATACAGGTGCAGGGCCCAAGGACTTGGGCCATCCTCCACTGCAATCCCAGGCCATAGCAGAGAGCTGGCCTGGAAGAGGGGCAACCGGGACAGAATCCGGCGCCCCAACCGGGACTAGAACCCGGTGTGCCTGCGCCACAAGGCAGAGGATTACCCTATTGAGCCCAGGCGCTGGCCCCAGCCTCAAGTCTTAAGAGTGATAGCGTTAAGTACTCTTAAATGGCTGACAGGAACCCACCCAGCTTTAGCGTGTAGGAGAGTGACACTTTCTGAAAAAGAGGTATAAAAACATTTATCCAGCTCATGTATCTGGTGAGGTTATTCGATGCTGATTGGAAACAGCTTGAATCTCAGTCACAACACCATGTAGTTACAGAGTGTTTAAGGCAATCTCAGCTCTTATCCCACATAAAAGAATTTCCATGCAGATAGCGTGAGCAAAGCAAGTTTTATTTGACTAAGAAGCCTCCTGTCAAACAGACAGAGGGGCTCCAAGAGAGGAAGTGCCTGGTATACTAGCCAGTGCTGGATCTTGTATACACAAACTGCCTGTCTATCTAGATTTAGCTAATCAGGGGAGAGCAGAACAACAGCTGAAACCAATGATAATGACTAATTATAATTAATAATATAATTATAACTAATATAACACATCTATAACTAAATAATATAACTATAATAAGCAATAATGATAACACATCAGGGACTAGGATAACAACCAATCAGAGATGAGGACAAAACCCATCAGAGGAATGGGAACTGGTAACCTTATCTAGCATGATTTCTATAAAAAAAAAGAAATATCGGCTCAGGTAGCCTCTGGCAGGAGGCAAGCATCTTGTCTACTCTTAAAAGGACTCTGATACTTTTTTCATCCCTAGAGGGACCTGACCTGATGCCTATTAGCCTTCTAACCCCTCATATTTTCTCTGTTAGTATTTTCTTGGTCCTGGGCCAGGTACCCAGACATGGAGAAGAGCAGTTTGGGTGACTCATCTTTGATGCCTTTGGGCCCCCCTTTATGCTATTAAAGTTGTTTAAATGTGTTTATGCATTTGAGAGACAGAAGTCATAGAGAAAACAAGAGTGTGGGGGTGAGGGGTGGGGGAGAGAAACATAAGGAGCACTCTGATCAGCTGACTCACTTCCCACAAGGTTGCAATAGTTTGAGAATGAGCCAGGACAAAACTCTGAGCCAAGAATTGAATTGCAGTCTCCCATGCAGCTGGGAAAGGCCCAAGTATTTGAGCCATCACTCAAATGCTGCCTCCCGGAGTTTGCATTAGTAGAAAACTGGAATCAAGACTTGAATATAAGCGTTCCTGTATGGATTACAAGATTCTTAATTTGTGTCTCAACTGCTATGCCAAATGCATGCTCCTATGCTGCTTTTTGGACTATGGTTCCAAAGAAGGTAATAATTAAATGATAGAAACAGAGTTGTATTTCTTTCTCTCTCTTTTTTTTGAAACATACATTTAATTTTTTTGGAAGAGTTAGAGAGAAAGGGAGAGACATACACAGAACTTTTCCATCCTCTTATTCACTCCCAAGATGGCTGTAATGGCTAGAGCTGGGGCAAGCTAAAGCCAGGATCTGGGGACTTGTTCTACATCTCCCACAAGGGTGGTAGGAGTTGTCATTCTTGGGCCATCATGCAGTGCCTTTCCTAGCTCATTAGCAGGAAGCTGAATTAGAAGCAGAGCAGCTGGGACTCAAACTCCCACTCAAATATAGAACTCCAACCTTAAAACATTAATTTAAAACTCTGCTGAAATGCCACTCCAGCATCCAGTTTAAATGCCTATTTTTATGCATTCTCATCTTGAAAAGCAGAGTGACATAGGGAGATAGATGATATATAGATGTAGATAAATGATGAATGGGTGGATATATATATATATATGTAGATAAATATGTGATGGATATAGATAGAATACATATGTGTTATGTTATGTTATGTTATGTTATGTTATGTTATGTTATGTTATGTTATGTTATGTTATATATCTTCCTACCTCTTCCCAAATTCTAACAACAGCTAGGGCTGGACCAGATCAAAGCAAGGAATGAGCAATTAACACCATTTCTCTTCTATGTGTGATCAAGGCCCAGGCACTTGTACCATCACCTGCTACTTCCAGGATACATTAACAGGGAGCTAGATCAGAAGAATAGCTAGGACTCAAACCAAGTGGATGTCAACATCACAAGCAGAAGCTGAACCCCCTGAATGCCAAACCAGCCCTTGTTGGCATCCCCTGTCATCTTAGGCAAAATGCTGAAATGCAAACATGTTTCATCTCACCAACCTAGTTCCCAGAATCAAGGTACAAGGGTACAATTGAATAGCCCTGGCAACCCTGGTGCTCTGTGAGTGATGGAACCAGAGAATAACATTATGCTAGGATAATCATCACAATTCTCCTAGCTGCTTCACCCCAGTTCACAAGCAGAATATTGCTTGAGCCCCCCACTCCTTCAGTGAGCCTTGGGCCATAAAGAGACTGAAAACCTTTGAAAGTGGCTCATGGAAGCCCCTCATTCCCACAAACAGCCTGGGACTTACTCATCGAAGGACTGAGGTTGGGGCAATGATGCAAATCCTAGGATGTCCAGTGAGCTGCAAACTTCTACCATGCGCCACAGAGGCCAGAAAGCCTTTGTAAGGTAGCAGATGATTAAGTGCAGGATGTGGCAACTGTGAAATTGAAGGTGCCATTTTCTGTGCCTCATCACCCCGGATGGCTCCAGAGATGACATTTTCCTCAGGTCTAATTTCAAGGTTCAGGGTAAAAAATTTGGCATTAGTGAAAAAGGACACAATGTTTTTTTAAAGCTTTTATTTAACGAATATAAATTTCCAAAGTACAGTTTATGGATTACAATGTCTTCCACCACCATAACTTCCCTCCCACTTGCAACCCTCCCCTTTCCCGCTCCCTCTCCCCTTCCAATCACATCAAGATTCATTTTCAATTCTCTTTACATACAGAAGATCAGTTTAGTATATATTAATTAAAGATTTTAACAGTTTGCAAACACATAGCAAAACAAAGTCAAAAATACTGTTGGAGTACTAGTTATAGCATTAAATCACAATGTACAGCATATTAAGGACAGAGATCCTACATGATATTTTTTTTAAATTGATTAATTTTCTATGCCATTTCCAATTTAGCACCAAGTTTTTGTTTCTCATTTTCAATTATCTTTATACAGAAGATTGATTCAGTATATATTCAGTAGAGATTTCATCACTTTGCACCCACAAAGAAACACAAAGTGTAAAAATAAAGTTTCAGTACTAGTTATAGCATCACTGCACATTAGACAACACATTAAGGACAGATCCCATATGAGACGTAAGTACACAGTGACTTCTGTTGCTGACTTAACAATTTGACACTCTTGTTTATAGTGTCAGTAATCTCCCTAGGCTCTAGTCATGAGCTGCCAAGACTATGGAAGCCTTTAGGGTTTGCCGACTTCGATCTTATTCCAACAGGATCATAGTCAAAAGTGGAAGTTCTCTCCTGCCTTCAGAGATAGGTACCTCCTACCTTGATGGCCCCATTCTTTCCACTGGGATCTCAGTCGCTGAGATCATTCATTTAGGTCTTCTTTTTTTTCCAGAGTGTCTTGACTTTCCATGCCTACAATACTCTCGTGGGCTCTTCAGCCAGATCCAAATGCCTTAAGGGCTGATTCTGAGGCCAGAGTGCTATTTAGGACATCTGCCATTCTATGAGTCTGCTGTGTATCCCCCTTCCCATGTTGGATCTTTCTGTCCCTTTTTGGTTTTATCAGTTAGTGTTATCAGACACTAGTCTTGATTGTGTGAGCCCTTTGACTCTTAGACCAATCAATGTGATCAATTGTGAACTGAAATTGATCACTTGGACTAGTGAGATGGCACTGGTACATGCAACCCTGATGGGATTATATTGGAATCCCCTGGCACATTTCTAACACCATCATTTGGGGTAAGTTCGATTGAGCATGTCCCAAATTGTACATCTGCTCCCTCTCTTTTTCCTACTCTTATATTCAACAGGGATCACTTTTCAGTTAAAAATTAAACACCTAAGAATAATTGTGTGTTAATTACAGAGTTCAACCACTAGTACTAGAACACAAAAAATACTAAAATGGATAAAGTATTACAATGTACAACAACAGTCTGCACAAGAGCTGATCAAGTTACTGTTTCTCATAGTGTTCATTTCACTTCCACAGGTTTCCCCTTTGGTGTTCAATCAGTTGTTGCCAATCAGGGAGAACATATGATATTTGAACTTTGGGACTGGCTTAATTCACTCAGCATGATATTTCCCAGATTCCTCAATCTTGTTGCAAATGACGGGATTTCATTGTTTTGAATGCTGTATTTTTTTAAATTTTTTTTCAGACAGAGTGGATAGTGAGAGAGAGACAGAGAGAAAGGTATTCCTTTTTGCCGTTGGTTCACCCTCCAATGGCCGCTGCAGCTGGCACATCGCGTTGATCCGAAGCCAGGAACAGGTGCTTCTCCTGGTCTCCCATGAGGATGCAGGGACCCAGGACATGGGCCATCCTCCACTGCCTTCCTGGGCCACAGCAGAGAGCTGGTCTGGAGGGGGGCAACCGGGATAGAATCCAACACCTGAAACGGGACTAGAACCAGTGTGCCGGCATCACAAGGTGGAGGATTAGCCTGTTAAACCATGGCACCGGTCGGTATAGTATTCTATAGAGTACATGTCCCATGGTTTCTTTATGAGTCTACTGTTGATGGGCATTTGGGTTGGTTCCAGGTCTTAGCTATTGTGAATTGAGCTGCAATAAACATTAATGTGCAGATGGCTTTTTTATTAGCCAAATTAATTTCCTTTTGGTAAATTCCAAGGAGTGGGATGGCTGGGTTGTATGGTAGGCTTACATTCAGGTTTCTGAGGAATCTCCAGACTGACTTCCATAGTGGCATAATCAGTTTGCATTCCCACCAACAGTGTGTTAATGTCCCTTTTTCCCCACATCCTCTCCAGCATCTGTTGTTGGTAGATTTCTGAATGTGAGCCATTCTCATCGGGGTGAGGTGAAACCTCATTGTGGTTTTGATTTGCATTTCTCTGATTGCTAGTGATCTTGAACATTTTTTCATGTGTCTGTTGGCCATTTGGATTTCCTCTTTCGAAAAATGTCTATTGAGGTCCTTGGCCCATCTATTAAGTGGTTTGTTTGTTTTGTTGTTGTGGATTTTCTTGATTTCTTTGTATATTCTGGTTTTCAACCCTTTATCTGAGGTATAGTTTGCAAATATTTTTTCCCATTCTGTCGGTTGCCGCTTTACTTTCCTGACTGTTTCTTTTGAAGTACAGAAACTTCTCAATTTGATGCAATCCCAAATGTTAATTTTGGTTTTGACTGCCTGTGCTCCTGGGGTCTTTTCTAAGAAGTCTTTGCCTATACCTATATCTTGCAGGGTTTTTCCAATGTTCTCTAATAATTTGATAGTTTTGGGTCATAGATTTAAGTCTTTAATCCATGTTGAGTGAATTTTTGTGTAAGGTGCAAGGTATGGGTCTTGCTTCAAGCTTCTGCATTTGGAAATCCAATTTTCCCAGCACCATTTATTGAATAGACTGTCCTTATTCCAGGGATTAGTTTTGGATTTTTGATGAAATATAAGTTGGATGTAGATGTTTGGATTGATTTCTAGTGTTTCTATTCTGTTCCATTGGTCTATCCATCTGTTTCTGTACCAGTACCATGCTATTTTGATAACAACTGCGCAGTAGTATGTCCTGAAATTTGGTATTGTGATGCCTCCGGCTTTGTTTTTGTTGTGCAAGATTGCTTTGGCTATTCAAGGTCTCCTGTGTCTCCATATGAATTTCAGCATCATTTTTTCCAGATCTGAGAAGAAGGTCTTCGGGATCTTGATGGGTATTGCATTGAATGTATAAATTTCTTTTGGGAGAATAGACATTTTGATGATATTGATTCTTCCAATCCATGAGCATGGAAGATTTCTCCATTTTTTGGTATCCTCTTCTATTTCTTTCTTTAAGGTTTTGTATTTTTCATCATAGATATTTTTACGTCCTTGGTTAAGTTTATTCCAAGGTATCTGATTGCTTTTGTAGCTATTGAGAATGGGATTGATCTTAGAAGTTCTTCTTCAGCCATGGCATTGCCTGTGTATACAAAGGCTGTTGATTTTTGTGCATTGATTATATCCTGCTACTTTGCCAAACTCTTCCATGAGTTCCAATAATCTCTTAGTAGAGTTCTTTGGGTCTCCTAAATAAAGAATCAAATCATCTGCAAAGAGGGATAGTTTGAGTTCTTCCTTCCCAATTTGTATCCCTTAATTTCTTTTTCTTGCCTAATAGCACTGGCTAAGACTTCCAGAACTATATTGAACAGCAGTGGTGAGAGTGGGCATCCCTGTCTGGTACCAGATCTCAGTGGAAATGCTTCCAACTTTTCCCCATTCAATAGGATGTTGGCCGTGGGTTTTTCATATATAGCTTTGATTGTATTGAGGAATGTTCCTTCCATGCCCAGTTTACTTAGGGTTTTCATCATGAAAGGGTGTTGTATTTTATCAAATGCTTTCTCTGCGTCTATTGAGAGAATTATATGGTTTTTCTTCTGAAGTCTGTTAATGTAGTGTATCACATTAATTATTTTGCGAACGTTGAACCATCACTGCATACCAGGGATAAATCCCACTTGGTCTGGGTGGATGATCTTTCTGATGTGTTGTTGCACTCTATTGGCCATTTTTTGGAGTATTTTTGCATCAATGTTCATCAGGGATATTGGTCTGTAATTCTCTTTCAATGCTGCATCTTTTTCCGGCTTAGGAATTAAGGTGATGCTGGCTTCATAGAAAGAATTTGGGAGGATTCCCTCTCTTTCGATTGTTCTGAATAGTTTGAGAAGAATTGGAGTTAGTTCTTCCCTAAATGTCTGGCAGAACAGAGCAGTGAATCCGTATGATCATGGGCTTTTCTTTGTTGGGAGTGCCTTTATTACTGTTTCAATTTCCGTGTCAGTTATGGGTCTGTTTAGGTTTTCTATGTCTTCCTTGCTCAATTTAGGTAGGTTGTATGTGTCCAAGAATCTGTCCTTTACTGATAGATTCCCCTGTTTGCTGGCATGCAAGTCCTTGTAGTAATTTCTGATGATTCTTTTTATTTCTGTGGTGTCTGTAGTTACATTTCCATTTTCATCTCTGATTTTATTGATTTGGGTCTTTTTCTTGTTTTTTTTAGTTAGTTGGGCCAATGGGGTGTCAATTTTGTTTATTTTTTCAAAAAACCAGCTCCTTGTTTGGCTGATTTTTTGTAATGTTTTTTTTTTGGATTTAATCCTGTTGATTTCTCTTTGATTTTAATTATTTCTCTTCCCCTACTGGGTTTGGGTTTGGTTTGCTGTAGATTTTCTAGATCCTTGAGATGACTTGAAAGCTCATCTATTTGGTGCCTCTCCAATTTCTTGATGTAGGCACCTATTGATATAAACTTTCCTCTTAACACTGCTTTTGTTGTATCCCATAGGTTTTGGTATGTTGTGCTGTTATCCTCATTTACTTCCAGGGAATTTTTGATTTCTCTTTTAATTTCTTCTATGACCCTTTATTCATTCAGGAGCATGTTGTTCAGTCTCCACGTGTTTGCATGTGCTCTAGGGATTCCCGAGTTGCTAATTTCCAATTTCATTCCTTTGTGGTCTGAGAAGCTGCATGGTATGATTCTAATTCTTTTGAACTTGCTGAGACTTGCTTTATGGCCTAGTATGTGGTCAGTCCTAGAGAAGGTTCCATGTACTGCTGAGAAGAATGTAAAGTCCTTAGATGTAGGATGAAATGTTCTGTAGATATCTGTTAGATCCATTTGGGCTATAGTGTCATTTAAATCTACTGTGTCCTTGTTGATCTTCTGTCCTGTTGATCTGTCTATCTCTGAGAGTGGAGTATTGAAGTCCCCCAGTACTATTGTATTGGGGTCTAAGTCTCCCTTGAAGTCCCTTAACAAGTCTTTTAAATAAGCTGGTGCTCTGTAATTAGGTGCATATACATTGATAATCGTTATATCTTCCTGTTGAATGGATCCCTTAATCTTTAAATAGTGTCCCTCTTTGTCTCTCCTAATAGTTTTTTGGTAAAATTTATGTTATCTGATATTAAGATGGCTAGGCCCGCTTTTTTCATTTCTGTTGGCATGGTATATCTTTTTCCAGCCTTTCACTTTCAGTCTGTATGCATCATTGTTGGAAAGATGAGTTTCTTGTAAGCAGCAAAAAGATGGGTTTTGTTCCTTAACCCAATCAGCCAATCAGTGTCTTTAACTGGACAGTTAAGGCCTTTTACATTTAATGTGATTATCAATAAGTAGTAACTTTGCCCTACCATTTGCTAAAGATATTTTCTAATATATGCTTTGAGTATCCTGTGATCTTTTGTTATGAGGTTTCCTTTCTTTACCTTCTTTCATATTGATGGCCGTGTTTCTATGTGTAACACATCTTTAAGCATCTTTTGCTGGGCTGGACAAGTGGTGATGAATTCTTTTAATTTCTGTTTGCTATGAAAGTTCTTTCTTTCACCTTCATTCACAAATGAGAGCTTTGCAGAATATAATATTCTGGGCTGGCATTTTTTCTCTCTTAGTACCTGGGCTATATCTCGCCATTCCCTCCTAGCTTTAGGGTTTCTGATGAGAAGTCAGCTGTAAGTCTAATTGGAGATCCTCTGTGAGTAATCTGCCATTTCTCTCTTGCACATTTTAAGTTCTTTTTTTTTGACAGGCAGAGTGGACAGTGAGAGAGAGAGACAGAGATAAAGGTCTTCCTTTGCCGTTGGTTCACCCTCCAATGGCCACCGTGGCTGGCATGCTGTGGCCGGTACACCACACTGATCAGATGGCAGGATCAGGTGCTTCTCCTCGTCTTCCATGGGGTGCAGGGCCCAAGCACTTGGGCCATCCTGCACTGCACTCCTGGGCCACAGCAGAGAGCTGACCTGCAAGAGGGCCAACTGGGACAGAATCCGGCGCCCCGACCGGGAATAAAACCTGGTGTGCCGGTGCCGCTAGGCAGAGGATTAGCCTAGTGAGCCGCAGCACATCTTTTCTTTATGTTTCACTGTGGTGAGTTTAATTACAACGTGTCGTGGTGAAGATCTCTCTGGTTATGTGTATTAGGGGTTCTATGAGCTTCCTGTACTAGGATGTCTCCGTAAAAAGGACAAAATGTTTATAGTGCCTGGGTCTCTGTCTGTCATTTCCTGCCCTCATATGCACTGAACTGAAAATGCACCACAAGAGGTGTGCTTTGATCTTTCTCCTCTAAAATGTTAGAGGACAAAGCACGAAGGGGGAGAGCCGTAAGTTCTTGGTGCCACAAAGATGGGCTGAGGGCTTTCAGCAAATTTGAGGGTACAGATGTGGATATGAGGGAGAAGGGAAGCAGGGTAGAAAGACAGAAGCTATGGCAAAAGAAACTACTAGCTTATTGCGAAAGAGAAGCTACCTTTCTCATCTACCTGAGACCATGAAATGGTTACCTTCTGGGGCATGCTGATTTCTGTGTGGCCTTAGATTTCTACACTGAGGGGAGGGGACATGCTTAGGGAAGCCTTGCAAAATTAAGTCTGAATCTGTGTGCCCTTTGAACACTGTGTCCCCTGTCCCCATCCTGACCCCTCGACCCTTCTCTGTGAAAATGGCATTTTTTAAAGATTTGTTTTATTTATTTGAAGGGCAAATTTTCAGAGAGGCAGAGGCAGGGGTATGGGGAGGACTTCCATCCATTGGCTTACTCCCCAAATGGCTGCAACCTCTGGAGCTGCCCATCTGAAGCCAGGAGACAGGAGTTTCCTTCAGGTCTCTCACAAGGGTGCAGGGGCCCAAGGACTTGGGGCATCTTCTCCTGCTTTCCCAGGCTAAAGCAGAGAGCTGGATCAGAAGTGGAGCAGCCAGGACTCAAACTGGTTCCATATGAGATGTTGACACTGCAGGTGGTGGCTTTACCCGCCATGCCACAGTGCAGGCCCCAAACATGTCATATTGATGTGGGGTTTGAAAGTTCCACGTGGCATCCTAACAGCTGGGCTAAATGTTCTCCCTGAGTTTGTCACTTTTGGATTCTGTATATGGGTGGGAACATGCAGTGTTTGTCTTTTTGAGCCTGGCTTATCACTTAACGTAAACTCCTTCGGGTTCATCCATGTTAGTGTAAGTACTGGAACTTCTGTCCTTTGTGTGCCTGGACAATGTTCCTTTGTTTATAAAAAACACTTTGTTTTTTTTTAAACTTTTATTTAATGAATATAAATTTCCAAAGTACAGCTTATGGGTTACAATGGCTTCCCCCCTCCCATAACTTCCCTCCCGCCCGCAACCCTCCCCTTTCCCGCTCCCTTTCCCCTTCCATTTATGTAAAGATTCATTTTCAATTCTCTTTGTATACAGAATATCAGTTTAGTATATATTAGGTAAAGATTTCAACATTTTGCCCATATAGCAACATAAAGTGAAAAAACTATCATTGGATTACTAATTATAGCATTAAATAGCAATAAAAAAACACTTTGTTTTTTTGAACCATGATTGCTATCTTAGCTCAGTATTGCTTTTCTCAAAACATATTTATTTATTTAAAATGCAAAGCAGGGAATGAATGGAAGAGTAGTGAGAGAGAACAAGATCTACAATCTGTTAGTTTATTCCCCAAACTCCTGCAATAGCCAGGGATGGCCTGGTAAAGCTAGGAGCCACGAATTCCAATTGGGTTTTCCACGTGAATGGTAGGTACGCAAGCACCTGGAGGAACACCAGCTGCCTGCCTTAGCAGGGAGGTGGACAAGAAGTAGAGCAGCTGGGCCTCCCTCTATAGATGTTGACTTAGTCTGCTGCCCTACAAAGCCAGCACTGCAATCGCATTTCTTTTTTTATCCATTCATCTGTCTATGGAGATTAAGGTTGGTTCCAGATCCTGGCTTTTGTAAATAAGGCTGTAATGAATGAACACAAGAAATAAAATGTGTCTCTGAAAATACTGATTTTGCTCTTCTGAAGATACCATTGACCCTCTACACCCAAAGATTGTGTATCCATGGGTTCTACAACTGCAGATTAAAGCATTTATTGAATGCATACAGACTTTCATCTTGTCATTACTTAAAATACTGTTGAACAACTATTTCCATGGCATTTATAGTGCCTTAAGCATTTATGTGCCATCTAGACATGATTTAAATTATGCAAGAAGATGGACAAGGAGTTTGGGCCAATTCGACACCATTATATATGAGGACTTTGTGTACATGCAGTCTGGCTTCTCGAGGGAAATCCTGGGACAACTGTACACCCAAAGATGGATCTCAGGGATCTTCATTGGGGCATACTGTGGATTCAGCCAACTCTCATGACACCAACAACATACATCGAAGGTGCACCAGTTCAGTTTGGGTCCCACCTACTCTACTTCTGGTCCAACTCCCTGCTAATGTGCCTGTGGAGGCAGCAGAAGATGACTCAAGTGCGTGGGTTCATGCCACCCCTGTGAGAGACCAGAATGGAGTTCCGGGCCCCTTTTTTAAGCCTGGCCCAGCCCCAACTGTTGTGGGAATTTCGCAGAGGTGGGGTGTGAACTAGTGGAATTGAAGATTCTCTCTCTCTCCTGAATGAATGAATGAATAAATAAAAATCTTTAAGACATGGATTTCACAAGATACAAAAGCAGCAAAACATCCCATTGTAGCCCAAAATATATGCAGTTATTATCTGTTAGTTAAAAATGAAATTAGTGGTGTATGTTTGGCTTAGTTAACCCCGCCTGAAATGTCCACATCCCCGCAGTGCAGTACCTGGGTTGGAGGTCTGTCTGCTTTAGATTTAGGCTCCTTGATTGCAGCTCCTCTGAAATGTACCCTTGGAGGCAGCAGCTGATGGCTCAGGTACTGGGGTTTCCTCCACCAAAATGGGACACATGCATTGAATTACCAGCTCCAACTTCCATCCAGCCCTGCCTCACATGTTGCAGGTATTTGGGGATTGAACCAACAGATGGGAAATCTTTCTCTGTCTGCTTTTCTGAGTCTCAGATAAATAAGATAAATAAATATAATATTAAGTTAAAATTGATTTTAGATGATAACACTTAGCCTAGCAATTAAGAACACTGCATGCCATCTCATAGTTCCTGGATTGAATCCAAGCTCTGCTCCTGATTCATCTTTCTGCCAATGCACACCCCCAGAGGCAGCAGATGTAAATCAGGAACAGGAATTCCTGCCATGCATGTGGGAGATTGGGATTAAGTTCCTGACTCCTAATTTTGGTCTTTCCCAGTTCTAGACGTTTGGGCACTTGGGAAGTAAACCAGTGGATGAGAGTGTCCTCTCTCTCTTTCTCTGTCTCTCTCTCTGTCTCTCCTCACCTCTCTCTCTCTCTCTCTGGAAGGGGTAAATAAATTATTTTATTCTATTTATTTGAAAGACAGAGTTACAGAGAGAGGTAGAGACACAGAGAGAGGTCCTCCATCCGCTGGCTAACTCCCAGATGGCCACAACAGCCAGAGCTGTGCCAATCTGAAGCCAGGAGCCAGCAGATTCCCCTGGGTCTCCAATGTGGGTGCAGGGGCCCAAGGACCAGGGCCATCCTCCACTGCATTCCTAGGTCATAGCAGAGAGCTGGATTGGAAGAGGAGCGGCCGGGACTAGAATTGACACCCATATGGGATGCCAGCACTTCAGGCCAGAGCTTCAACCCATTGTGCCCATTGTAGGCCCACCCTTCCCCAACTCCTCTCTGGGAGAGATAGATAAATTTCTTTTAAAAATTTAATCCTGAAGGTAAACATTGATTGGAATGCTAAAATAAGTATGACACATTGAAAACATTTTCCTTTTTATTGAGATGCATAAATTTCACACACACACACACACACACACACACACATATATATATATATATATATATATACACACATAAGGTATACTGTAATAAAATTTGTATACAAGGTATCATGATCAGGTCAGAGTGATTAGTGTGTGTCTCCTGAGACATTCACCATGTCTTTATGGTGACAACATTCAAAATTTTGTCTGCTAGGTATTTTGGGATAAACATGGGTTCTTCAAAAACTTCATGGAAAAGTTATATTGTGGAAAAAGCTGTAAGAATTTTACAACTCTGTTTATTCATTTATATTTTAGAAAACTTTTATTTAATAAATATAAATTTGGAAAGTACAACTTTTGGATTATAGCAGTTTTTCCTCCCATAATCACCATACCACCCACAAACCATCCCATCTCCTACTCTCTTTCCAATCCTATTCCTCATTCAGATTCATTTTTAATTATCTTTATATATCAGAAGATCAACTTGGTATATACTAGAGTAAATATTTCAAAGGTTTACACCCAAACAAACACACAAAATATAAAGTACTGTTTGACTGATCTTCTGTATATAAAGAGAATTGAAAATGAATCTTGAAGTGAATGGAAGGGGAGAGGGAGCGGGAAAGGGGAGGGTTGCCGGTGGGAGGGAAGTTATGGGAGGAGGGAAGCCATTGTAACCCATAAGCTGTACTTTGGAAATTTATATTCATTAAATAAAAGTTTAATAAATGAAAAAAATAAAGCACTGTTTGAATACTAGTTTTATGTCCAATTCTCATAGTGCAACACATTAACAGATGTCGTACATGGGAAATAAGTGCACAGTGACTCCTGTTGTTGACTTAACAACTGACACTCTTGTTTATGGCATCAGTAATCACCCAAGGCTCTTATCATGAGCTGCCAAGGCTATGGAAGCCTCTTAGGTTCACAAACTCTGATCTTATTTAGACAAGGCCATAGTCAAAGTCAAAGTTCTCTCCTCTCTTCAGAGAAAGGTACCTCCTTCTTTAATGGCCTATTCTTTCCACTGGGATCTCACTCACAGAGATCTTTCATTTAGGTCATTATTTTGCCACAGTGTCTGGGCTTTCCATGCCTGAGACACATTCCTGGACTTTTGGGCCAGATTTAAATGCCATAAGGTCTGATTCAGAGGCCAGAGTGCAGTTTAGGACATTTGTCATTCTAAGAGTCTGCTGTGTATCCCACTTCCCATATTGGATCGTTCTCTCCTTTTTTATCCAAACAATTATTATTAGCAGACACTGGTCTTATTTTTTTAAGATTTATTTATTTTACTTGAAAGTCAGAGTTACACAGACAGAGAGGGAGCGGCAGAGAGAGAGAGAGAGAGGTCTTCCATCTGCTTATTCACTCTCCAATTTGGCTGCAATGGCCAGAGCTGCACCAATCCAAAGCCAGGAGCCAGGAGCCAGGAGCCAGGAGCCAGGAGCCAGGAGCCAGGAGTTTTCATCTGGGTCTGCCAGAATCTACAAAGAAATCAAGAAACTCCACAACATCAAAACAAACAACCCACTTAGGAGATAGACCAAAGACCTTAACAGATATCTTTCCAAAAAGGAAATCCAAATGGCCAACAGACACATGAAAAAATGTTCAAGATCACTAGCCATCAGGGAAATGCAAATCAAAACCACAATGAGGTTTCACCTCACCCCGGTGAGAATGGCTCACATTCAGAAATCTACCAACAACAGATGCTGGAGAGGATGTGGGTAGAAAGGGACATTAACACACTGTTGGTGGGAATGCAAACTGATTCAGCCACTATGGAAGTCAGTCTGGAGATTCCTCAGAAACCTGAATATAACCCTACCATACAACCCAGCCATCCCACTCCTTGGAATTTACCCAAAGGAAATTAATTTGGCAAATCAAAAAGCCATCTGCACCTTCATGTTTATTGCAGCTCAACTCACAATAGCTAAGACCTGGAACCAACCCATCAGCAGTAGACTGGATAAAGAAATTATGGGACATGTACTCTATAGAATACTATACAGCAGTAAGGAACAATGAAGCCCGGTCATTTGCAACAAGATGGAGGAATCTGGAAAACATCATGCTGAGTGAATTAAGCCAGTCCCAAAGAGACAAATCTCATTTGTTTTCCCTGATCGGTGACAACTAACTGAGCACCAAAGGGGAAACCTGTTGAAGTGAAATGGACACTATAAGAAACAATGACCTGATCAGCTCTTGTCCTGACTCTAGATGTACAATGTAATACTTTATCCTTTTTAGTATTTGTTGTTGTTGTTGTTCTAGTACTAGTGGTTGAACTCTGTAACACACAATTATTCTTAGGTGTTTAAATTTTAACTGAAAAGTGATCCCTGTTAAATTTAAGAGTGGAAAAAGAGGGAGGAGATGTATAATTTGGGACATGCTCAATCAGACTTGCCCCAAATGGTGGAGTTATAAATGTGCCAGGGGATTCCAATACAATCCCAACAAGGTGGGATCTACCAATGCAGCACATCATATATAACTGTGGATGACAAAAGACTTTAAGTCTCCATGTTTAAAATTATAAACTCATCAACCAACAAGAGGCACTTGCTTACTTCTCAGTATTTTTGAAAGCACCTGTAGGTTTTTACAAGTATTTAACCCTTTAGGCCTCTGGGGCTTTCTCATTAAGATAACTATCATATCTAGTAACACAAGATCATTAGACTTTTTAATTCTCAAACATTTGTATTAATAGCATTTTCCATTATAGAAACTTAAAGTCTGGTACCACATCACATCTTGACAGTCCTTCTAATATCATCCAAATAGACTGATTAGTTGGTGTCTCTATAAGATGAGAGACATAGGTCCTTTGATTTTTTCAGTTGGGCCCAAACTGGAAAAATCAAAGTCCAGGATTTACTGGAAATTTTAGAGACCAGATTGTTTGAAACTTTGATTTTTTGAATGCCTGTCAAGAATGCCAAGAAGGCTCAAAATCCAAAATATCTGGTTGAAATAAGATTCCTTAAAATCATGACATAACATAGACCAAATTAGATCATTGTTACAAGGTGATTATTCAAATCTTTGAAAATAAGCACATATTTAAAGAACCCATAGCTCTTAATAAAAATTCAGCTGTTTTTGAACAATTAGAATTTAACAGACATCAAGAGAACATAATAGATTACATTAACACATTGCTTTAACAGAGCATCAGAGTTTAATTCTATGTCAAAGAGAAATTGAGCTTCCTGTGATCTTTGGCTGTGAGGTTTCCTTCCTTTACCTTCTTTCATATTGGTGACCATGTTTCTGTGTTTCTGTGTGTAACACATCTTTAAGCATCTTTTGCAGGGCAGGATGAGTGGCAACAAATTCTTTCAGTTTCTGTTTGCTATGAAAAGTCTTAATTTCACCTTCATTCACAAATGAGAGCTTTGCCGGATATAGTATTCTGGGATGGCGTGTTTTTTCTCTCTTAGTACCTGGGCTATGTCTCGCCATTCCCTTCTAGCTTGTAGGGTTTCTGATGAGAAGTCTGCTGTGAGTCTAATTGGAGATCCTCTAAGAGTAATCTGACGTTTCTCTCTTGCACATTTTAGGATCTTTTCTTTATGTTTCACTGTGGTGAGTTTGATTACAACATGTCGTGCTGAGGATCTCTTTTGGTCATGTTTATTAGGGGTTCTATAAGCTTCCTGTACTAAGATGCCTCTGTCTTTCTCCAAACCTGGGAAATTTTCTGCTAGTATCTCACTGAAAATGCCTTGTAATCCTTTCTCCCTCTCCATGCCTTCAGGGACTCCTAGAACCCGAATGTTAGGTTTTTTAATAGTATCCTGTAGATTCCTGACAATATTTTTTAGATTTCTAATTTCTTCTTCTTTTCTTTGGTTTGCCTGTTTCCTTTCCTGTTCTCTGTCTTCTAATTCCGATATTCTCTCGTCTGATCACCCATTTTGTTTTTAAGGCTCTCTAATGTGTTTGTCATTTGATCTATTGAATTCTTCATTTCATTATGATTTCTCATCACTATCAGAGTTTCTTGTTCCACTAGTTGTTTCATTTAATTTTGATTCCTCCTTAATATTTCACTTTCACGAGAGAGATTTTCTATCTTGTCCATGAAGGATTTCTGTAGTTCAAGAATTTGTTTTTGAGAACTTCTTAATGTTCTTATCAATTTTTTGAGATCCGCTTCTTGCATTTCTTCGATCTCATCATCTTCATAATCTTGAATTGGGGTGTCTTTTTCATTTGGGGGCGTCATAGTTTCTTCCTTGTTCTTGTTAGCTTGGTTTTTGCGTTTGTTGTTTGGCATGTTGGAGATATTTGGTTTCTTCACTGTGGTGTTTTTTTCTTTTTACACTATGGCTCTATATTAAGTGGACTGTCTGCTTTCAGTGGAGTCTTAGAGGCTTGAGATGAGTGTGGACTGAGAGCTGTGTTTGGTTCCTCAGGGTTGAGGGTGTGTCAAAGATGACACTCCCAGGTTAGGTGTGGTAAATCTCTCTTTCTTTTTTTGATTTAAAAGGGAAGTAATTCCACACAGCTGAACGTAATTGGAGGTAGTTAGCAGGCAAATGATGTACCCACAGGAGCCAGAGATCGGAAACTCTTTCCCAAGGACCACACAGGGAATCTGTGCTGCCCTCAGTGTGGGCTCCAATTCTCCTGCAGTCTCCCACTGGGTTGCCAAGTTAGATGCTAATCTCCTGTTATTTCACCCCTCCCCCCAGAGTCAGGTTTTTCTGGTAGGCTCAGGGCTGGTGTAGACCTGAGGTCGCCCTGCTTATGACGTATGTCCAAAATGGCGCCTGCTCTGTCTTGCTCGCCTTTGAAAGGTGAGCGGAGAGAGAGAAACTTGTGTCTGTATCGGTCACTTTTTTTTATTTTTTTCCTCTCTCTCTTCTAGTTAGCCTGGTGAACTTTTCCCCACGGAGTTTCAATCCTCGTTCCCTCTAGCCCCCTCTTTCCGCTTGCCCGCTGGTATCTCGGGCTATTGAGGTTCGGCTCACCTCGCGTTCCAGCGCTGGTGTGTTGAGTCTGCCGCTGGTGTCCCGAACTTCGGCTCCCACGCTCTCCACGCAGGTCCACTGTGAATCACTAGTTCCGGAAGAGTTTCCTCTGCTGTTTCATCCCCTACTCTTCCTTGACCCTGCAGTATCTCCACTTATATTAAACTTTCTCTCCCCCCAGACTAATAGTGTGCTCCCTGCCTATTCAGCCATCTTGCTGCTCTCCAATCGGTGTCTTTTAACTGGACAGTTCAGGCCATTAACGTTCAATGTGACTATTGAGAAGGAGTAACTTTGCCCTGCCTTTTGCCAAAGATTTTTTCTAATATATGATTTGAGACTCCTGTGATCTTTTGCTGTGAGGTTTCCTTCCTTTACCTTCTTTCATATTGGTGACTGTGTTTCTGTGTTTCTGTATGTAACACATCTTTAAGCATCTTTTGCAGGGCTGGACGAGTGGCGACAAATTCTTTCAGTTTCTGTTTGCTATGAAAAGTCTTAATTTCACCTTCATTCACAAATGATAGGTCTGCAGGATATAATATTCTGGGCTGGCAGTTTTTCTCTCTTAGTACCTGGGGTATGTCTCGCCATTCCCTCCTAGCTTGTAGGGTTTCTGATGAGAAGTCAGCTGAGTCTGATTGGGGATCCTCTGAGAGTAATCTTACTTTTCTCTCTTGCACATTTTAAGATCATTTCTTTATGTTTCACTGTGGTGAGTTTGATTATGACGTGTCGTGCGAGGATCTCTTTTGGTCATGTTTATTAGGGGTTCTATGAGCTTCCTGTACTAGGATTTTTTTGTCTTCTCAAATCCTGGGAAATTTTCTGCTCGTATCTCACTAAAAAGGCCTTCTAATCCTTTCTCCCTCTCCATGCCTTCAGGAACTCCTAGAACCCGAATGTTTGTTTTTTAATAGTATCCTGTAGATTCCCAACAATGTTTTTTAGATTTCTAATTTCCTCTTCTTTTCTTTGGTTTGACTGTATACTTTCCTGTGCTATGTATTCTAAGTCCGATATTCTCTCTTCTGCCCCACTGACTCTGTTTTTAAGGCTTTCTAATGTGTTTGTCATTTGATCTATTGTGTTCTTCATTTCATTTTGATTTCTCTTTACTATCACACTTTCCTGTTCTACCAGTTTCTATGTTTCATTTTGATTCCTTCTTAAGATTTCATTTTCTTGTTGGAGATTTTCTATGCTGTCCAATAAGGAGTTCAATACCTCAAGCATTTGTTTTTGAAAACTTCTAAATGTTCTTATCATAAATTTTTTGAAATCTATATCTTGCATTTCTTCCATCTCATCATTTTCCTAATCTTGTCTTGGGGTGTCTTGTTCATTTGGGCATGTCTAATGTCTTTGTTGTTCTTGTTTCCTCAGTTTTTGTGTTTGTTGCTTGGCACTGTGAAGATATATTTGGATTCATCTTCCCTTGCTGTGGTCTTTTTTCTTGTTATACTATCACTGTATTAAGTGGACTGTCTGCTTTTGATGGAACCATAGAGGCTTGAGATGGGTGTGGCCTGAGAGCTCTGTTTGGTTCCTCAGGGTTAAGGGTTTGCCAAAGGTGACACTCCCATGTTAGGCATGGTAAATCTCTCTTTCTCTCTTTCTTTTTTTGATTCAAAAGGGAAGTAATTCTGCACAGCTGAACAGAATTGGAGGTAGTTAGCAGCTGAATGATAAACCTATAGGAGCCAGTGATTGGAAGCTCTTTCCCAAGGACCACACAGGGAATCTGTGCTGCCCTCAGTGTGGGCTCAAATTCTCCTGCAGTCTCCCACTGGGTTGCCAAGGTTACCAAATTGTAGCATCTCTGGAGAGTACTCACGTGAATTCTGTGAGTTCTCTTTTCCACCATCTCTTTTTCACAGTCTGAGTTCATTAGCACCACACATTCACTAGGTCCTAATCTCCTGTTATTTCACCCCCCCCAGAGTCAGGTTTTTCTGCTAGGCTAAGGACTGTTGCAGACCTGAGGTCACCCTGCTTATGATGTATGTTCAGAATGGTGCCTGCTCTTTGTCTTGCTCACCTTTGAGAGGTGAGCGGAGAGAGAGGAACTCGTGTCTCTATAGGTCACTTTTTTTTCCTCTGTCTTCTAGTTAGCTTGGTGAAATTTTCCCCATGGGGATTCAAGCCTCGTTCCCTCTAGTCTTCTCTTTCCGGTTGCCCACCGGTGTCTCAGGCTATTGTGGTTCGGCTCAGCTCGTGTTCCAGTGCTGGTGTGTTGAGTCTGCCATTGGTGTCCCAAACTGTGGGTTCCCATGCTCTCCACACCAGTCCACTGTGAATCACTAGTTCCAGAAGAGTTTCCTCTGCTGTTCTTCCCCTACTCTTCATTGAACTTTCAGTATGTCCACTTTTATTAAACTGTCTCTTCCCAGACTATCAGTGTGCTCCCTTACTATTCCGCCATCTTTTTTTTTTTTTTACAGGCAGAGTGGACAGTGAGAGAGAGAGAGAGAGACAGAGAGAAAGGTCTTCCTTTGCCGTTGGTTCACCCTCCAATGGCCGCCGTGGTTGGCGCGCTGCGGCCAGCGCACCGCGCTGATCCAAATGCAGGAGCCAGGTGCTTCTCCTGGTCTCCCATGGGGTGCAGGGCCCAAGTACTTGGGCCATCCTCCACTGCACTCCCTGGCCACAGCAGAGAGCTGGCCTGGAAGAGGGGCATCGGGGACAGGACCGGTGCCCCGACCAGGACTAGAACCCAGTGTGCCGGCGCCGCAAGGCGGAGGATTAGCCTAGTGAGCTGCGGCGCCGGCCTATTCCGCCATCTTAACGCTCTCAAGTTTTCACTCCTTTTTAATTATATTATTGTTTCCAAACACTTAGTTCTATTTATATGATCATTTTAACACTTGATCATATTTAAATGGTCATTTTACCAGTTGTTACTATCCATTTCATCTTTACAACACATAAATTGCTATATTTATTAACCAACTTAAGGTATTTAGGGGTGTTATGGCTGGTTGTTAAGCTGTACCCTTAGAAATATGTCTATATCATATACTATTTTGCAGTTGAAAACTTCATGCATCTCAACAATTACACCTTTATGATCTTGATAATTCATCCCACTTTGCCCATCATCGCCCCCTCTCTCCTAACCCTCTTCCTCTTTCTTTTCTTATTCTCACTCATATTCTTTACTAAGATATATTTTCAATTAAATTGATGCCTATATGACTTTCTGTGCATTAAGTATAGCACTCAATGGATTGCATGAAACAGAAAATATAATTAAAGAAAAGGTAAACAAAATATAGAATAAGAAATTGTTCAACAGTAAAGAGAAGTGTTGTTCAAATCATTGCTCCTCAAAACATTAATTTTTTCTACGTTTGTCTTATAGGTGATGTACTAGTGTCACAGGTCAGGGAGAACATATGGAATTTGTCCCTCAGGAACTCTCCTGTTTCACTAAGTATAATATTCTCCATTTTCATCCATTTTGTTGCAAATGACCATGATGTACATATCCCATAATTTCTTTATCTAGTCTTCATTTGATGGGCATATGGGATTATTCCATGTCTTTGCTACTGTGAGTTGAGCTGCAATAAACATGGAGGTTCAGCTGGCTCTTTCTTTTTAAAGATTGATTTATTTATTTGAAAGTCAGAGTTATACAGAGAGAGGAGAGGTAGAGTGAGGTCTTCCATCCAATGGTTCACTCCCCAATTGGCTGCAACAGTCAGAGCTGCACTGAACTGAAGCCAGGAGCCAGGAACTTCTTCTGGATCTCCCACGTGGGTGCAGGGGCCCAAGGACTTGGACCATCTTCTACTGCTTTCCCAGGCCATAGCAGAGAGCTGAATTAGAATGGTGTAGCTGCGTCTTGAACTGGCACCCATATGGGATACCAGCACTTCAGAGCAGAGCATTTACCCTCTGCACCATAGTGTGGCCCCAGAGAGCTCTTTCATATGCTGATTTCGTTTCCCTTGGGTATATTATGAGGAGTGGGATGGCTGGGTCATATGGTAGGTGTATATTCAGACCTCTTTGGTGTCTCCGCACTCTCTTCCATAGTGACTTTACCAGTTTACATTCCTACCAACAGTGGATTAGGGTAATTTTTCCCATATCTTACCAGAATTCATTGTTTGTTGATTTCTATATGAAAGCCATTCTAACTTGGCTAAGGCAAGACCTCATTGTGGTTTTGGTTGGCATTTCTCTAATGGCTAGGAATCCTGATCATATTTTCATATGTCTATTGGCCATTTGGGTTTCCTCTCTTGAAAACTGTCTTTCTAAGCTCTTTGCCCATTCCTAATTTGGTTTTTAGTTTGTTGTTGTTGATTTTCCTTGTCTCTTTATAGATTCGGGTTATTGATCCTTTATCAGTTGCATAGTTTGTAGAAAATTTATATTATTCTACTTGTTGCATCTTCATTTCACTGGGTGTTACTTTGCAGTACTGAAGTTTCTCAATTTGATGTAATCACATTTATCGATTTTGGTTTTCGTGTGCCTCTAGGGTCTGTTCCAAGAACTCTTTGCCTGTGGCAATGCTTTGCATGGTTTCCCCAAATAATTTGATGATATTCTGTCATAGTTTTAGGTTTTAATCCAGTTTGAGTGGATTTTCATGTCTGCATGTGGAAATTCAGTTTTCCCAGCACTGTTTGTTGAAGACACTGTCCTTGCTCCAGGAGTTGATTTTACCTCCTTCATCAAAGATAAATTAGTTGTCTAGATGCTTGTGTTGATTTCTGCTATTTCTATTCTGTTCCATAGGTCTGTCCATTTATTTTTGTACCAGTACTAGGTTGTTTTGGTTATAACTGCACCGCAGTATGTCTTGAAATCTGTCATTGTGATGTCTCCAGGTTTGTTTTTGTCATTTAAGATTACTTTAGTTATTTTGGGTCTCCTCTGTTTCCATATGAATTTCAGCTTCATTCTTCCTGTGTCTGAGTAGAATGTTATTGATATTTTGAATGATATTGCATTGAATTTGTAGATTGCTTTCAGTAGTATGAATATGTTGATGACATTGATTCTTCTAATTCTTGAACATGAAATGATGTTCTATTTTTTGTATCTTCTTCTATTTCTTTTTCCCCCAATGTTTGTAATTCTCACCATAGAGATTTTTGATAACCTTAATTGAATTCATTCTGAAGTATCTGCTTTTTGATGGCTATTGTGAATAGATTGATCTTAGAAGTTCTTTCTCAGCTATGGCATTGTCTGTGTATACAAAGTATATTGATATTTATATCCTATTACTTTTCCAAACTCTTCTGTGAGTTCTAATAGTCTCTTAGGGGAGTCTTTTGGATCCCTTATATGTACAATCATGTCATCTGGAAATAGGGAAAGTTTGACTTCTGTCCTTCTGATTTATATCGCTTCGATTTCTCTTTTTCTTGGCTAATCACTCAGGCCAATACTTCAGGACTATATTGAATAGCAATGGGAAGAGTGGGCATCCTTGTCTGGTTCCACATCACATTGGGAATGCTTCCAATATTTTCTTATTCAAGAGGATGTTGGCCCTATAGATTTGTCATGAATTGTCTTGATTTTTTGAGGAATGTGTCTTCTATACCCTATTTGCTTAGAGTTTATACCATGAAACAATGTCGTATTTTTCAAATGCTCTCTTGGCATTGATTGAGATAATCCTATGGTTTTTGTTCTTTATTTTTGTTAATGTGATGTATCACATTGACTGATGTGCAAATGTTATATTACCCAAGCATACCAGAGATAAATCCCATTTGGTCAGAGTGAATGACCTCTCTGGGATTCAATTTGTTAGTATGTTGTACAGGATGTTTGCTTATGTTCATCAGGGAAATTGGTCTATAATTCTCTGTCTCTGTTGTGTCTTTTTCAGATTTTAGAAGTAAGGTGATGCTAGCTTTGAAGGCAGAATTTGGGAGGATTCCCTCCCTTTCAATTGTTTCGAATAGCCTGAGAAGAATTGGAGTTAATTTTTCTTAAATGTCTTCTAGAAATCAGTAGTGAACCATTCCAGTCCTGGATTTTTCTTTGTTGGGAGTGTCTTTATAATGGATTCAATTGTCATCTTGGTTATGGCTCTGTTTAGGTTTTCCATGTTTTCAGGGCTCAGTTCAGGTGGATTGAATGTGTCTAGGAATGTATGCATTCCTTCTAGGTTTCCCAGTTTGTTGGCATATAGATCTTTACAGTAATTTCTGGTGATTCCTCTTGTTTCTGTGGTGTCTGTCATTACATTTTCCTATTCATCTCTGAATTTATTGATTTGGGTCTTCTCTCTCTTTGATTTTTGTTTTTTGGTTAATTGTGTAAACATTGTATAGTACTTGTTTATTTTTCTCAAAAAAGTCTTTTTATTTCACTGATTTTTAAAATTCTGTTTGGTTTCAGTTTTGTTTATTTTTCTCTAATTTTAATTATTTCTTCCCTCCTACTAGTTTTGGTTTTGTTTGTTTTTGATAGTCTAGGTCCTTCAGATGCATTGATAGCTCCTTTATTTTGTATCTTTCCAGTTTCTTCATGTGGGCACTGATTGTTGGGAACTTCCCTTTTAACACTGCTTTTTGGTTGGTGCTGTGGCTCAACAGGCTAATCCTCTGCCTTGCGGCACTGGCACACCAGGTTCTAGTCCCGGTTGGGGTGCCGGATTCTGTCCCGGTTGCTCCTCTTCCAGGCCAGCTCTCTGCTATTCCCCGGGAAGGCAGTGGAGGATGGCCCAAGTCCTTGGGCCCTGCACCCGCATGGGAGACCAGGAGAAGCACCTGGCTCCTGGCTTTGGATCAGCATGATGCGCTGGCTGCAGCGGCCATTGGAGGGTAAACCAATGGCAAAAAGGAAGACCTTTCTCTCTGTCTCTCTCTCCCACTATCCACTCTGCCTGTCAAAAAAAATTACAAAAACAAACAAAACAAAAAAACAAACAAAAACCCTAAAACACTGCTTTTTCTGTGTCGCTTGGGTTTTGGTATAATGTACTGTCACCTTCATTTGTTTCCAGATTTTTTTAAATTTCTTTTATTTATTTCCTCTATGACTCACTGTTCATGCAGGAGCATATTGTTCAGTCTTCATGTGCTTATGAATAGTCTAGAGATTTTTGAGTTGTTGATTCTTGCTATATACCATTGTGTTCAGAGAAGGTGCCTGGAATGATTTTGATTTTTTTTTAATTTGCTGAAACTTGTTTTGTGGCCAGGCACATGGTCTTTCTTAGAAAAAGTTCTGTGCACTGATGAGAAGAATCTGTATTCTGTCCCTGTGGGATTAAATGTTCTGTTGATACCTGTTTGGCCCATAGTGTTAATCAACTCTGTTGTTTCCTTGTTGGCTTCTGTCTGGTGGATCTGTCCATTGACAAAATTGTGGCATTGAAATCAGTATTGAATTGGAACCAAAGTCTCCCTTTAGGTCCTTTAACATTTTTTAAGAAGCCAGATACCCTGTAATTGGGTACATATGTGTTCTTTATAGACAAACCTTCCTATTGGGTTGGTCCCTTAAATATGACATAGTGTCCTTCTCCATCTCTCTTAAGAGTTGCTATATTGAAGTCTGCTTTGTCTGATTTAGGATGGCATCAGCTCTTGTTTGGTCTCTTTTAGCATTGACTATCTTTTTCAACCTTTTTCTTTTCAGTCACATGTATATTTGTTGGTAAGACGTGTTTCTAGTAAACAGAAAATATATGGGTCTTGTTTTTCATTCCACTCAGCCCATTTGTATCTTTTAACTGGAGAATTGAGGCCATTTACATTCAAATGAATATTGATAAGTAACGACTTTGCTCTGACTTTTTTCTATAATCATTTCTATTGTTTACCTTGGATTTCTTTTATACTTCTACTGGTGGTTTTTCCTCCTTATTCTTTAGTAATGGTGGCTATTTTTCTGTTTCTGTGTGTAGACATCCTTAAGCATCTACTGTAGGGCTGGATGAGTGTTGACCAGTTCTTTCAATTTCTGTTTGTTATGAAATGTATTTATTTCACCTTCATTCATAAATGTGACATTTGTGGGGTATAGTATTCTGGGTTGACATTTTTTTTTCCTTTTAAGACCTGAACTATTTCTTGCCACTTTTATCTAGCCTTTAGGGTTTCTTATAAGAAGTCAACTGTGAGATTGGTTTTGTAATCCTCTGAAAGCAGTGTGGTATTTTTCTTGTGCCCACTTTAGAACTTTTTCTTTATACGTTATTGTGGACCATTTGACTACAATATTTCATGGTGAAGATCTTTTCCAGTCATGTCTGTTAGGAGTTCTATGTGCTTCCGTTTTGGAACATCCCTTTTTTCTCCAAATTGGGGAAGCTTTCAATAATTATTTCACAGGATTTCTATGCCCTTCTCTCTTTTCACTCATTCAGGCACGCCTGAGGTACATATGTTTGGTCATTTGATAGTATCTCATAGCTCTCCAACACTGTTTTTAAAGTTTTCTATTTTCTTATTTTTTTATCTGACTGTAATACTTCCAAATATTTTTCTTCTAGTTTGGATAGTATTTGCCTCACGAAGTCTTCTCTTGAGACTTTCTACCACATTTTGTATTTGATTCCTCATCACATTTTTCATTTCTAAAATTTCATTTCTATTCCTCTTTATATTCTCAATTTCCTTGAGAAAATTTTTGTTCATATCTTGTGTGGTTTTTTAAAAATAATCATATGCTTAATTTTTTTCTGACAGGCAGAGTGGACAGTGAGAGAGAGAGACAGAGAAAATCCTATGCTTAATTTTAAATTCCATTTCTGGCATTTCCTCAATCTCTTCTTTACATTTTAACATACACATGTGTTGCAGGCACCATTGTCACTAGGTTGATCCTCCCATCCCATATGGGTGCCAGATTCTAGTCCCAGTTGGTCCTCTCCTAGTCCAGCTCTCTGCTGTGGCCAGCAGGGCAGTGGAAAATGGCCCAAGTGCTTGGGACCCTGCACCCGCATGGGGGACCAGGAGGAAGCACCTTACTCCTGGATTTGGATCAGCACAGCTCCAGCTGTTGCGGCCATTTTGGGGGTGAACCATCAGATGGAAGACCATTCTCTCTGTCTCCCTCAATGTCTGGAACTCTATCTGTAAAATAAATAAATTAAAAAATACAGGGGCGGAGCCAATATGGCGGATAATAAGGACGTGCACAAATAGTCTGGGAAAATATACTTTCATAGTGGAATTACTTTAGCTTCTTGAAAGGACTCAAGAAAAAAACTGCAGAGGAAATGCTCCCGGATCTAGTGGATGTGACACAGAGGACCTACAGGGAGCCTAGCGCGTGGAAGCCCAGCTGCGGGAGCCGAGCCACAGAATCTCACCAGCGTGGGAATGAATGGGAGGTAAGACAAAAACCTCAGAAACCCGAGACATTAGTGGAGAAAGTCAGAGGCCTCTCTCCCCACCAACCTAACAAGGCCAAGCAAAACAAAGAGGAGGAGCCATTTTACATATGTAAAGCAGCAAGGAGTACACAAACTCAGTAACTTTGGGACTATGGTGAAACTTGAGAACACATTGAGGGCTGCATAAACTCTTTGTGTGGTCCCGGGGGTAGATCAAACGAATACTCACAGAGGCCAGATTTCAACTACCCTCAATTCCACTCAGCTGTGCGGATTACTTCCCAACTTTGTCAAAAAAAAGAGAGAGAGAGATCCAGCAAGGAGCAAGGGAGAGAACAATCTGGGTGAGTCACTTTTTGCACAGCAATAAACCTGAAGAATCAAACAGAGCTCTCTGGTCACACCCATCACAGCCTCTAAGGATCCATCAAAACAGCCCACTTAGAGGCATTGTATAATGAGAAAAAAAACACCACAGCAAAACAAACAAACAAACAAACAAACAAACAAAATTATCTCCAAGATGCCAAACAACAAACGTAGAAGCCGAGGTAACAAGAGCAAGGAAGATACTATGATGCCCCCAAATGAAACAGACACCCCAATCCAAGATTATGAAGATGAAGAGATAGAGGAAATGCAAGAAGCGGATCTCAAAAAATTGATAAGAACATTAAGAAATTCTCAAAAACAAATTCTTGAACTACAGAAATCCTTCATGGACAAGACAGAAAATCTCTCTTGTGAAAATGAAATATTAAGGAGGAATCAAAATGAAATGAAACAACTAGTAGAACACGAAACTGTGATAGCGACCAAAAACCACAATGAAATGAAGAACTCAGAGAGCCTTAAAAACAGAATGGGTGATCATACGAGAGAATATCGGAATTAGAAGACAGAGAACAGGAATGGAAACAGGCAAATCAAAGAAAAGATGAAGAAATCAGAAATCTAAAAAATACTGTCAGTAATCTACAGAATACTATTAGAAAACCCAACATTCAGGTTCTAGGAGTTCCTGAAGGAATGGAGAGGGAGAAAGGATTAGAAGGCCTTTTTAGTGAGATACTAGCAGGAAATTTCCCAGGTTTGGAGAAGGACAGAGACATCCTAGTACAGGAAGCTCATAGAACCCCTAATAAACATGACCAAAAGAGATCCTCACCACGACAAGTCGTAATCAAACTCAACACAGTGAAACACAAAGAAAAGATCCTAAAATGTACAAGAGAGAAACGCCAGATTACTCTCAGAGGATCTCCAGTTAGAATCACAGATGACATCTCATCAGAAACTCTACAAGCGAGGAGAGAATGGCGAGACATACCCCAGGTACTAAGAGAGAAAAATTGCCAGCCCAGAATATTATTTCCTGCAGACCTATCATTTGTGAATGAAGGTGAAAAAGACATTTCACAGCAAACAGAAATTGAAAGAATTTGACACCACTCATCTAGCCCTGCAAAAGATGCTTAAAGATGTGTTACATACAGAAACACAGAAACATGGTCACCAATATGAAAGAAGATAAAGGAAGGAAACCTCACAGCAAAAGATCACAGGAATCTCAACCATATATTAGAAAATATCTTTGGCAGCCGGCGCCGTGGCTCAATAGGTTAATCCTCCACCTTGCAACGATGGCAAACCAGGTTCTAGTCCCGGTCAGGGCACCAATCCTACCCTGGTTGACCCTCTTCCACGCAAGCTCTCTGATGTGTCCAGGGAGTGCAGTGGAGGATGGCCCAAGTGCTTGGGCCCTGCACCCATGGGAGACCAGGAGAAGCACCTGGCTCCTGCCATCGGATCAGCATGGTGCGCCGGCCGCACCAGGCCAACCGCAACAGCCATTGGAGGGTGAACCAATGGCAAAAGCAAGACCTTTCTAACTCTCTTTCACTCCACTCTGCCATTCAAAAAATAGATAAAAAAGAAAAATATAAATAAAAAGAAAAGAAACAATCATTGGAAAATGAGAGGGCAAAGTTACTCCTTCTCAATAGTCACATTGAATGTTAATGGCTTGAACTGTCCAGTTAAAAGACACCGATTGGCTGGTTGGGTTAAGGAACAAAACCCATCTTTTTGCTGCTTACAGGAAACTCATCTTTCCAACAGCAAACTTGGTATGGAAGGAATTTTCCTCAATACAATCAAAGCAATATATGAAAAACCCACGGCCAACATCCTATTGAATGGGAAAAAGTTGGAAGCATTTCCACTGAGATCTGGTACCAGACAGGGATGCCCACTCTCACCACTGCTCTTCAATATAGTTCTGGAAGTTTTAGCCAGAGCTATTAGGCAAGAAAAAGAAATTAAAGGGATACAAATTGGGAAGGAAGAACTCAAACTATCCCTCTTTGCAGATGATATGATTCTTTATTTAGGGGACCCAAAGAACTCTACTAAGAGACTACTGGAACTCATCGAAGAGTTTGGCAAAGTAGCAGGATATAAAATCAACGCACAAAAATCAACAGCCTTTGTATACATAGGCAATGTCACGGCTGAGGAAGAACTGCTAAGATGAATCCCATTCACAATAGCTACAAAAACAATCAAATACCTTGGAATACACTTAACCAAGGATGTTAAAGATCTCTACGATGAAAACTACAAAACCTTACAGAAAGAAATAGAAGAGGATACCAAAAAATGGAGAAATCTTCCATGCTCATGGATTGGAAGAATCAATATCATCAAAATGTCTATTCTCCCAAAAGAAATTTATACATTCAATGCAATACCCATCAAGATCCCGAAGACCTTCTTCTCAGATCTGGAAAAAATGATGCTGAAATTCATATGGAGACACAGAACACCTTGAATAGACAAATCAATCTTGTACAACAAAAACAAAGCCGGAGGCATCACAATACCAGATTTCAGGGCATACTACAGGGCAGTTGTTATCAAAAGAGCATGGTACTGGTACAGAAACAGATGGGTAGACCAATGGAACAGAATAGAAACTCCAGAAATAAATGCAAACATCTACAGCCAACTTACATTTCATCAAAAATCCAAAACTAATCCCTGGAATAAGGACAGCCTATTCAATAAATGGTGCTGGGAAAATTGGATTTCCAAATGCAGAAGCTTGAAGCAAGACCCCTACTTTTCACCTTACACAAAAATTCACTCAACGTGGATTAAACACTTAAATCTATGACCCAAAACTATCAAATTATTAGAGAGCATTGGAGAAACCCTGCAAGATATAGGTACAGGCAAAGACTTCTTAGAAAAGACCCCAGGAGCACAGGCAGTCAAAACCAAAATTAACATTTGGGATTGCATCAAATTGAGAAGTTTCTGTACTTCAAAAGAAACAGTCAGGAAAGTAAAGCGGCAACCGACAGAATGGGAAAAAATATTTGCAAACTATACCTCAGATAAAGGGTTGCTAATGAGAATATACAAAGAAATCAAGAAAATCCACAACAACAAAACAAACAACCCACTTAAGAGATGGGCCAAGGACCTCAAGAGACATTTTTCAAAAGAGGAAATCCAAATGGCCAACAGACACATGAAAAAATGTTCAAGATCACTAGCAATCAGAGAAATGCAAATCAAAACCACAATGAGGTTTCACCTCACCCCGATGAGAATGGCTCACATTCAGAAATCTACCAACAATAGATGCTGGAGAGGATGTGGGGAAAAAGGAACACTAACACACTGTTGGTGGGAATGCAAACTGGGAAAGCCACTATGGAAGTCAGTCTGGTGATTCCTCAGAAACTTGAACATAACCCTACCATACAACCCAGCCATCCCACTCCTTGGAATTTACCCAAAGGAAATTAATTTGGCAAATCAAAAAGCCATCGGCACCTTCATGTTTATTGCAGCTCAACTCACAATAGCTAAGACCTGGAACCAACCCATTAGCAGTAGACTGGATAAAGAAATTATGGGACATGTACTCTATAGAATACTATACAGCAGTAAGGAACAATGAAGCCCGGTCATTTGCAACAAGATGGAGGAATCTGGAACACATCATGCTGAGTGAATTAAGCCAGTCCCAAAGAGACAAATCTCATTTGTTTTCCCTGATCGGTGACAACTGAGAACCAAAGGGGAAACCTGTTGAAGTGAAATGGACACTATAAGAAACAATGAACTGATCAGCTCTTGTCCTGACTCTAGATGTACAATGTAATACTTTATCCTTTTTAGTATTTGTTGTTGTGTTGGTGGTGTTGTTCTAGTACTAGTGGTGGAACTCTGTAATTAACACACAATTATTCTTAGGTGTTGAAATTGTAACTGAAAAGTGATCCCTGTTAAATTTAAGAGTGGAAAATGAGGGAGGAGATGTACAATTTGGGACATGCTCAATCAGACTTGCCCCAAATGGTGGAGTTAGAAAAGTGCCAGGGGGCCAGAGCAATGGCTAACTAGGCTAATCTTCCGCCTTGTGGCACCAGCTCACCGGGTTCTAGTCCCATTCGGGACACCGGAATCTGTCACGGTTGCCCCTCTTCCAGGCCAGCTTTCTGCTGTGGCCAGGGAGTGCAGTGGAGGATGGCCCAAGCGCTCGGGCCCTGCACCCCACGGGAGACCAGGAGAAGCACCTGGCTCCGGCCATTGGATCAGCACAGTGCGCAGGCCACAGCGCGCAATCCGCAGCGGCCATTGGGGTGTGAACCAATGGCAAAAGGAAGACCTTTCTCTCTGTCTCTCTCTCTCTCACTGTCCACTCTGCCTGTCAAAAATTAAACATAAATAAATAAATAAAAAGGAAATGTGCCAGGGGATTCCAATACAATCCCATCAAGGTGGCATGTACCAATGCCATCTCACTAGTCCAAGATATCATTTTCACTTCACAATTGATGGCTATTTTAGGTCTAAGAGTCAAAGACATCACACAAACAAGACAAGTATCTGCTAATATTAACTGATAGAATCAAAAAGGGAGAGAAGGATCCAACATGGGAAGCGGGATACACTGCAGACTCATAGAATGGCAGATGTCCTAAACAACACTCTGGCCTCAGAATCAGCCCTTAAAGCATTCAGATCTGGCTGAAGAGCCCATGAGAGTATTGTATGCATGGAAACTCAAGACACCATGGAAAAGGAAAAAAAAAAAGAAGACCTAAATGAAAGATCTCAGCAACTGAGATCCCAGTGGAAAGAATGGGGCCATCAAGGTAGGAGGTACCTTTCTCTGAATGGAGGAGAGAACTTCCATTTTGACTATGACCCTATCGGAATAAGTTCAAAGTTAGCGAACTCCAAAGGCTTCCATAGCCTTGGCAGCTCATGACTAGAGCCTAGGGAGATTACTGACACCATAAACAAGATTGTCAAACTGTAAGTACACAGGAGTCACTGTGTACTTACATCCCATGTGGGATCTGTCCTTAATGTGTTGTCTAATGTACAGTGATGCTATAGCTAGTAGTGAAACAGTATTTTTACACTTTGTGTTTCTGTGTGGGTACAAGCTGATGAGATCTTTATTAATTATATACTGAATCAATCTTCTGTATATAAAGATAATTGGAAATGAAAAAAAAAACCTGGCGTTAAATTGCAAATGGCATAGAAAATTAATTAATTTAAAAAAATTATATGTTGGATCTCTGTCTTTAATGTGCTGTACACTCTTATTTAATGCTATAACTAGTACTCCAACAGTATTTTTTTCACTTTGTCTTGCTATACGGGGGCAAACTGCTGAAATCTTTACCTAATATATACTAAACTGATCTTCTGTATATAAAGAGAATCGAAAATGAATCTTGATGTGAATGGAAGGGGAGAGGGAGTGGGAAAGGGGAGGGTTGCGTGTGGGAGGGAAGTTATGGGAGGGGGGGAGCCATTGTAACCCATAAGCTGTACTTTGGAAATTTAAATTCATTAAATAAAAGTTTAATAAATGAAAAAATACAAACATAAAAAACTTGGACATGTGATTTTGTTCCTCTGAGAGTTTCATGGTGACTTCCTTATTCTTGTTATTTTAATTTCAGCTCTGTGTTTCAGCATGTTTTAATTTGTTTTTTTTTTCTTCTGTTGTCTTTTATTTTGGGGGCTATTATTCTGCATCTACCTAGAATGTCTTTCTTTCCATGAATTCCAGGAGGTTGTGGTGGGTGTGGCTTGGGAGCTTTAGGGCAGAGCATATTTCCACAGTAAGGATTCTCAGCTATGCCCTTCAGGTTTTCATGTATCCACCTAGGCCCCAAGGTTTTGGCACCTAAGTTTCCCCCAGATGCTGCTGGCATGGGCATCCTTTTGTTTCCGGTAGTTGCCTAGCTGCTTCCTGGTTGATCTCTGAGACAGTGGGGGCTGCAGCCCCTTCCCTTCATTACAAGTTCTAGTTCTCATTCTACAGTCACTGGTTTAATAGTTGCCTACTGCTGCTACCAGTTCTGCATTCAGGTGTCTCATCTCTCTGGGCTGCTATGTGCATGCTTGCAGGCTTCCTGGGTTGTAGGTCTGATTTGAAATGGCATCCAATCTCTCTCATCCAGGTCACGGGTTTTGTTTTGGAGAGATTGGTTTGAATCAGCTGCCTCTCTCCACTTCCACTTGGACCTCAGGCAAATGCCAGCAACAGCCAGCTCCCCAGGTCATCAAATGGACCCATGCTACACTATACCCAGGATTGATTGCTGCCATCCATCTTGCTCCTGGTGCCCTGTCTCAAAAAGGTCATGGGTTCTGGCTGTCTTCAGTTTCAGTTTTCCAAGCTCTCTGAGTGTGTTCCAACACTCACCACTCTGGTTCAATCTGGTTCCTGTCCTCTTTGGGGCCTCTCAGTGGTTTTCTCTTCTAATCCATTGATATATACCTCGTACACTTCTCCTTGCTGTTTCTCCCTCTAGTTGTATATATTTTGTTGCAAATAACATGATTTCATTTTTTAACACTGTGTAGTATTCCATAGCGTATATGTAGCACAACTTTTATCCAGTCTTCAGTTGATGGACATCTGGCTGGAGTTCATATTTTACCTCTAGTAAATTGAGCTGAAATGAAGATGGAGGTACAGGTCACTTTCATATGCTTATTTCATTTGCTTTGGGTGAATTCCCTAGAGTGGGATGGCTAGTTCATGTGATTGATGTATAATTGGATTTCCGAGTTATCTCCATATTGTCTTCCACAGTTGCTGTACCAGTTTACATTCTCACCAGTAATGAATTAGGGTGCCCTTCTCGCCACATCATCACCAACACTTGTTGTTGATTTCTGTATGTAAGCCATCCTAATTGGAGTGAGGTGAAACCTCATTGTGGTTTTGATTTGTTTCCCTTATGGCTAATGATTCTGAGCATTTTTTTCATGTGTCTGTTGGCAATTTGAATTTCCTCTCTTGATAAATATCTGCTCAGTTCCTTTTCCAATTTCTTAGCTAGAATTTTTGTTTTGCTGTTGTTGAATTTCCTGAGCTCTTTATAGATTCTGCAAATTAAACTTTTATCAGTTGCATAGATTGCAAATATCTTCTCTGATTCTGTCAGTTGCCTTTTATCTTTGCTGAATGTTTCTTTTTTGCAGTGTCAGAGCTTCTCTGTTTGATGTAATCCCATTTGTCAATGTTGGCACCGATTGCCTGTGCTTTTGGAGTCTGTGGTAAAGTCTTTCCCTATGCTAAGTCTTTCTTGAAGTTCAGTGTTAGTTGGTGGTATCACACCAGAGATTTAGATCCATTTGGAGTGGATTCTGATCCATTTGGAGTGGATTTTTGTGTAAGGGGTAATGTAGGGGTCTTACTTCACACTTCTGCATGTGCAGATCCAGACTTCCCATCATCAGTTTTTAAAGAGACTGTCTTAGCTTCAGGGATTGATTTTTTTTCCTTTGTCAAAGAGGGTTGGTGGTAGATGTGAGGATTGACTTCTGGTGTTTCTATTCTGTTCAATTGGTCTACATGCCAATTTTTAAAATTGCATTGTAGAGATCTTTTACATCCGTGGTTAAGTTTATCCCAAGGTATTTAAATTTTCTTGTAGCTAATGTGAATAGGATTGATCTTAGTAGTTATTTCTCCATTAAGCCATTGTGTATAGAAAGGCTATTGATTTTTGTGTGTTGATTTTATATTGTGTACTTTGTTAAACTCTTATGAGTTCCAATATTCTCTTCATGGAATCCATTGGGTCCCCTATATATAGAATGATGTCATTAGAAAGTAAGGATAATTTGACTTCTGCCTTCCCAATTTGTATCCCTTTGATTTCTTTTTTTGAATAATGGATCTGACTGAAACTTACAGGACTATATTAAATAGCAATAGTGAAAGTTGGTTTCCTTGTATGGTTCGGGTCTCAATGGGAATGCCTCCATTTTTCCTCTTTCAGTAGGATACTGGCTGAAGGATTTTCATATATTTTCTTATGCTGAAAAATGTTTCCTCTATACCCAAGTTGCTTAATGTTTTCATCATAAAAGGGTGTTTAATTATGTCAAATATATTCTTTGCATCTATTGAGATAATCATATGCCTTTGATCTTCAAATTGGTAATGTGATGTACCACATCTATTGATTTTTGATGTTGAACAATCCCTGTATACCTGAGATAAATCCCACGTAGTCTAGGTGAAGGATCATTCTCATATATTGTTGGATTCACTTACTTTATTGAAGATTTTTTCGTCTATGTTCATCAGGAATATTTCTCTATAGTTCTCTCTCTGTCGTATCTTTTTCTGTCTTATGAATTATGATGATGCTGATTTCATCAAAATACTGGAAGGATTCCCTTCCATTCAATTGTTTTGAATAGCTTCAGAAAAATTTGAATTAGTTCTTTTTTTGCAAATATTTATTTATTTACTTTGAAAGAGTTAGAAAGAGAGAAAGAAAGGAGAGAGAAAGAGAGGGAGAGAGAGAGAGAGAGAGAGAGAGAGAGAGAGAGAGAGAGAGAGAGAGAGAGAGAGAGAGAGATCATGAGGTAGGGCTACATTTAGGTTTCTGAACATTCTCCAAACTGTCTTCCATAGTGCCTTTACCAGTTTGCATTCCCACCAACCATGGATTAGTGTGCCTTTTTCCCTACACCCTCACCAGAATCTGTTGTTAGTTGATTTCTGTACGTAAGACATTCTAACTGGGATGAAGGAAAACTCATTGTGGTTTTGATTAGCACTTCCTCGATTGCTAGTGATCCTAAATATTTTTTTCATGTATCTATTGGCCATTTGGATTTCCTCTTACAAAAAATGTGTATTTAGGTCATTGGTCCATGTCTTAGGTGGGCTCTTTGTTTTATGGTTGTGGAGTTTCTTGATCTCTTTGAAGTTTCTGGTTATTAAAATTTATCAGTTGCATAAATTGCAATTATTTTTCCCATTCTGTTGGTTGCCTGTTCACTTTCCTGACTGTTTATTTTGCAGTACAGAAACTTCTCAATTTGATGTAATCCCAATAGTGAATTCTGGTTTAGACAGCCTGTGCCTCTGTGGTCTTTTCCAAGAAGTCTTTGGCTATTCCTGAATCTTGCTTTCTCTAATAATTTCATGGTGTCAGGTCATACATTTAGATCTTTAATCCATGTTGAGTGGATTTTTGTGTAAAGTGAAAGGTAGGGGCCTTGCTTCATACTTCTGCATGTGTAAATCCAATTTTCCCAGCACCGTTTGTTGAATAGACTGTACTTGCTCCAGGATTGGCTTTAGATCCTTGATCAAATATGAGTTGGCTGTAGATGTTTGTATGAGTTCTGGTGTTTCTATTCTGTTCCATTGGTCTATCCATGTGTTTCAGCAACAGTGCCATGCTGTTTTGATTATAACTACCCTGTAGTGTGTTCCGAAATCTGGTATTGTAATGTCTTCAGCATTGTTTCTGTTGCACAAGATAGGTTTAGCTATTCGCATTGTCTTGTGCATCCATATGAATTTCAGCATCATTTTTTCCTGATCTCAGAAGAATGTCTTTGGTATCTTGATTGCTATTGCATTGAATTTATAAATTGCTTTTGGGAGAATAGACATTTTGATGATATTGATTCTTTCCATCCATGAGCATGGAATATTTCTCTATTTCTTTCTTTAAGGTTTTGTAATTTTCATTGTAGAGATCTTTAACGTCCTTAGTTAAGTTAATACCAAGGTATTTGACTGTTTTTGCAGCTATTGTGAATGGGATTGATCTTAGAAGTTCTTCCTCAGCCGTGGCATTGCCTGTGTATACAAAGGCTGTTGATTTTTGTGCATTGATTATATCCTGCTACTTTGCCAAACTCTTCTATGAGTTCCAATCATCTCTTAGTAGAGTTCTTTGGATTCCCTAAATAAAGAATCATATCATCTGCAAAGAGGGATAGTTTGAGTTCTTCCTTCTCAATTTGTGTCCCTTTAATTTCTTTTTCTTGCTTGATGGCTCTGGCTAAAACTCCCAGAACTGTGTTGAATAGCAGTGGTGAGAGTGGGCATCCCTGTCTGGTACCAGATCTCAGCGGAAATGCTTCCAACTTTTTTCTATTCCATAGGATGTTGGCCGTGGGTTTTTCATAAATTGCTTTGATTGTCTTGAAGGACGTTCCTTCTATACCTAATTTGCTTTGAGTTTTCATCATGAAGGGTGTTGTATTATATCAAATGCTTTCTCTGCCTCTATTGAGATAATCATATGGGTTTTTTTTTCTTCAGTTTGTTAATGAGGTGTATCACATAGATTGATTTGTGAATGTTGAATTATCCCTGCATACCAGGGATAAATCCCACTTGGTCTGGGTGGATGATCTTTCTGATGTGTTACTGCATTCTATTGGCCAGAATTTTATTGAGTATTTTTTGCATCTATGTTCATCAGGGAAATTGGTCTGTAATTCTCTTTCAATGCCTCATCTCTTTCAAGTTTAGGAATTAAGATGTTATTAGCTGCATAGAAAGAATTTGGGAGGATTCTCTCTTTTTTGATTGTTCTGAATAGTTTGAGAAGAATTTGAGTTAGTTCTTCTCTAAATGTCTGGTAGAATTCAGCAGTGAATCCATCTGGTCCTGGGCTTTTGTTTGTTGGGAGGGCCTTTATCACTGTTTCAATTTCTGACTGTTATTTTACAGTTTAGTTTTTCTATGTCTTCCTGGTTCAATGTAGGTAATTTGCATGTGTCCAGGAATCTATCCATTTCTGATAGATTTCACTGTCGCTGGCATACAACTCTTTGTAGTAATTCTGATGACTCTTTTATTTCTGTGATTTTATTGTTTCATTGCCTTTTTCATCTGATTTTATCATATGGGTCTTTTCTCTTCTTCTTTTAGTTAGTTGGGTCCATGGTGTGTCAGTTTTGTTTGGTCAGAAAACCAGTTCTTCATTTTCCTGATCTTTTTAATAAATATGTGTTTCTTGTAGGCAGCAAAGAGGTGGGTTTTGTTTTTTAATCCATGCAGCCTGTCTATGCCTTTTAACTGGAGAGTTGAGGCCATTTACATTCAATGTGACTATTGATATGTAGTGATTTTTCCCTGCCATTTTCCCAAAGGTATTTCTAATTTATACTTTGAACCTCTTGTGATCTTCTACTGAGAGATTCTCTTCCTTTTCCTTCTTTCGTAATGATGACTGTGTTTCTGTGTGAAACAGATTTTTAATCATCTTTTTGTGGCTTGAACAAGAGGTGACCGATTCTCTCAATTTCTGCTTGCTATGAAAGGTCTTTATTTCACCTTCATTCACAAGTGAGAGCTTTGTAGGATATAATATTCTGGGCTTGCATTTTTTTCTCATTTCATTTTGATTCCTCCTTAAGATTTCATTTTCATTACAGAGAGTTCTGTAATATCCTCAGGGATTTCAGAAGTTCATGCATTATTTTTGATTACTTCTAAATATTCTTATCATAATTTTTTGAGTTCCATTTCTTTATTTTTGTTTTTTTAACTTTTATTTAATAAATATATATTTCCAAAGACAACTTTTGAATTATAGTGGCTTTACCCTCCAAAACTTCCCTCTCACCTGCAACTACACCATCTCTCACTTTCCATTCTTTATCAAGATTCATTTTCAATTATCTTCATATTCAGAAGCTCAACTTAGTATATACTAAGTAAAGATTCCAACAGACTTTACCCACAAAGACACACAAAGTATAGAGTATTGTTTGGGTAGTAGTTTTACTATTATTATGGCCATTCTGTTCTGTTATGCTATAATTATCTTATTATTTTTCTGTTAGTTAAGGCCAGAGAACTCTCTTCACTTCTTCAGGGTTAAAGGTGTGCCAAAAGTGACACACCAGGTTTAGAATGGTAAATCTTCTCTCTCTTTTTGTTTATTCAGAAAGGAAGTAATTCCACTCTGCTGAGCTCTTCTCCTTGATGGCAATCAGTGCCTGAGTGCTAGACTCAGTGAGTATAATATTTGTCTGCTCTGTCCCAAGGATCACACAAAGGATCTGTGCAGTCCTCAGTGTAAGCTCAGATTCCCCTGCAATGTCTCTCTCCAGGAATCCAAGGCTGCCCGAGGTTGTGGCCTCTCCCACTGAGACTACTCATGTCTCAGCCACACTGTGAGTTCTCCCACACACTCTCAGTTTTTTTTCACAGTCCTGGTTCATAAGCTCCACACATTTGCTAGGTCTTAATCTCCAGTTATTACTCCCCATCAGAGTCAGGTTTTTCTGTTTGGCTGAGTGCGGGCGCAGCCCTGATTTGGTGCAGCTATTCTGTATGTCTAAAATGGCACCTGCTCTATTTCCTTGCATGCCTTTGTAAGGTAAGTGGAGAGAGAGAATTGTGTCTGTAACATCCCTTTTTTTCTCTCTAGTTAGACTTGTGTACTTTCCCCCATGGGGCTTCCTCTTTCCCTCTAGGCTCTTTCTGCTGCTTTTCCACCAGTGTATCATGATACTGTGATTTCTTCTCACCTATATTTCCAGTGCTGGTGCAGAGACTCTTGGCAGCTGGGATCCGGAGCCTTGGGCGCCTGTGCTCTCCACATAGATCCACCATGTCCCTCTAATTTGGAAGAGTTTCTTCTGCAATTTTTTTCCCAAATCTTCCCTGAGACTACACTATATCCACTTTTAGTAAACTATCTTTTCCTGGACTTTCAATGAGCTCCCTCCCTATTCCGCAGTCTTGGAACTGCTGATGCTGTAGTTCTTAAAAAAAATTTAAAAATTGATATTAAGACCATTTTTAGATGTTTGCTAAGATATATGTAACTTAAAATTCTTGTTGCTTTGGCCAGCGACGCGGCTCACTAGGCTAATCCTCCGCCTTGTGGCACCGGCACACCAGGTTCTAGTCCCTGTCAGGGCACCGATCCTGTCCCGGTTGCCCCTCTTCCAGGCCAGCTCTCTGCTATGGCCCAGGAGTGCAGTGGAGGATGGCCCAAATGCTTGGGCCCTGCACCCCATGGGAGACCAGGAGAAGCACCTGGCTCCTGTCATTGGATCAGCATGGTGCACCGGCCGCAGCGCGCCAGGTGCAGCGGCCATTGGAGGGTGAACCAATGGCGAAAGGAAGACCTCTCTCTCTGTCTCTCTCTCACTGTCCACTCTGCCTGTCAAAAAAAATAATTCTTGTTGCTTTAACTGAGGATCTGACTCTAATTTGACATCAATCAAAGAAATCTAGATTGATAAATTTTGTATCTAAAAAAGTTCTCCTTTCTTACAGCATGTTCTTCACCAAGAACACATTTTCCTGCTTGAGGCATTTACACCATTTGCTCATTTCTAGTTTTATATTTAGAAATTACCCTTTAAAATTTTTAAAATTGACAGAACATATAGAATTTCAAACTATTTACTTTTAAATATTGATCATAAATGGAGATTTCATGAAAGCCTACTTGTTAACAAACCCAATCATCTTTATAAAACTTAAGAGGCTAAGACACTTAAGTTTACATTTAGAAACATTTACCTTCACCAATATTATTTTTCTAAATAACTATACCTCAATGACTTAACACACTGAGATTTCAATGAATACTATAATTTCATCTGAAATACTTGTCTCAGATCAAAATTACCTTGTTATGATTTTAAATAGGTGATAAGGGTAAGTATAACATGTCCTGACCACAAAGAGGGGAACAAAAGTATGTTAACAACTTTGGACATATTTTTATTCCCTTAAAAACAGTTTTAAAGCAAATCACCAAAAATACACATAAATCATGTGAACTGACAGGTATTTGGCTTGATTTAATTTTTCTAGATGACACGTTAATCACTTTGGTATAACAACATAAAAGCTTGCAAATGCAAATTTATTTTTCCTCATAAAATAGCTCTAACTGAAAAACAGTGACATGTGAGTGTTTGACACAAAAAAGAATGCAGTAATCTTTTTTTAAAGATTTTTTTATTTATTTGACAGGTGGAGTCATAGACAATGAGGGGGAGAGAGAGACAGAGAGAAAGATCTTCATTCCATTGGTTTACCCTTCAATTAGTGGCCACAGCTTGAGCTGCACTGATCCGAAGCCAGGAGCCAAGAGCTTCTCCCCTGTTCTCCCAGGCGGGTGCAGGACATAAGCACCTGGGCCATCCTCCACTCCCCTCCAGGGCCATAGCAGAGAGCTATGGAAGAGCAGCAATGGGGACTAGAAAGCAGAGACCATAAGGGATGCCAGCGCCGCAGCTGGAAGATGAACCTATTATGCCACGGTGTCGGCCCCAGATGTAATCTTCTAAGTACCAAAATGGTGGTATCTCTTTTTTTAATTAAACTATTATTTAATAAATATAAATTTCCAATGTACAGCTTATGGGTTACAATGGCTTCCCCCCTCCCATAACTTCCCTCCCACCCACAACCCTCCTCTTTCCCACTCCCTCTCCCCTTCCAATCACATCAAGATTCATTTTCAATTCTATTTATATACAGAAGATCAGTTTAGTATATATTAGGTAAAGAGTTCAACAGTTTGCCCCCAAATAGCAACACAAAATGAAAAAAATACTGTAGGAATACTAGTTATAGCATTAAATAAGAGTGTACAGCACATTAAAGACAGAGATCCTACATAATAGTTTTTTAAAATTTAATTTTCTATGCCATTTCCAATTTATCACCGAGTTTTTTTTTCATTTCCAATTATCTTTATATACAGAAGATCAATTCAGTATATAATTAGTAAAGAACTCATCAGTTTGTACCCACGCAGAAACACAAAGTTTAAAAATACTACTTCAGTACTAGTTATAGCATCACTTCACATTAGACAACACATTAAGGACAGATCCCACATGGGGTGTAAGTACACAGTGACTCCTGTTGCTGACTTAACAATTTGACACTCCTGTTCATGCCGTCAGTAATCTCCCTAGGCTCTATTCATGAGTTGTCTAGGCTATGCAAGCCTTTAGAGTTTGCTGACTTTGATCTTATTCCAATAGGGTCATAGTCAAAGTGGAAGTTCTCTCCTCCCTTCGGAGAAAGGTACCTCCTTCTTTGATGGCCCGGTTCTTTCCACTCGGATCTCACTCACAGAGATCTTTCATTTAGGTCTTTTTTTTTCCGTGGTATCTTGGCTTTCCATGCCTACAATACTCTCATGGGCTCTTCAGCCAGATCCGAATGCCTTAAGGGCTGATTCTGAGGCCAGAGTGTTGTTTAGGACATCAGCCATTCTATGAGTCTGCTGTGTATCCTGCTTCCCATGTTGGATCATTCTCTCCCTTTTTGATTCTATCAGTTAGTATTAGCAGACACTTGTCTTGTTTGTGTGATCTCTTTGACTCTTAGACCTATCAGAGCCATTAATTGTGAACTGAAATTGATCACTTGGACTAGTGAGATGGCATTGGTACATGCCACCTTGATGGGATTGTGTTGGAATCCCTTGGCACATTTCTAACTCCACCATTTGCGGGAAGTCTGATTGAGCATGTCCCAAATTGTACATCTCCTCCCTCTCTTTTTCCACTCTTAAATTTAACAGGGATCACTTTTCAGTTAAAATTTAAACACCTAAGAATAATTGTGTGTCAATTACAGAGTTCAACCACTAGTACTAGAACAACAACAACAACAAACACTAAAAAGGATAAAGTATTACATTGTGCATCTAGAGTCAGGACAAGAGCTGATCAGGTCATTGTTTCTTATAGTGTCCATTTCACTTCAACAGGTTTCCCCTGTGGTGCACAGTTGTCACCCATCAGGGAAAACAAATGAAATTTGCCTCTTTGGGACTGGCTTAATTCACTCAGCATGATGTTTTCCAGATTCCTCCAACTTGTTGCAAATGACCGGGTTTTGTTGTTTCTTACTGCTGTATAGTATTCTATGGAGTACATGTCCCATACTCTTTAATGGTGCATCTTTTTCTGGCTTAGGAATTAAGGTGATGCTGGATTCATAGAATTTGGGAGGATTCCCTCTTTTCGATTGTTCTGAATAGTTTGAGAATAATTGGAGTTAGTTCTTCTCTAAATGTCTGGTAGAACTCAGCAGTGAATCCATCTGGCCCTGGGCTTTTGTTTGTTGGGAGGGCCTTTATTACTGTTTCAATTTCTGTGTCAGTTATTGGTCTGTTTAGGTTTTCTATGTCTTCTTGGCTCAATTTAGGTATGTTGTATGTGTCCAAGAATCTGTCTTTTTCTGATAGATTCCCCTGTTTGCTGGCATACAAGTCCTTGTAGTAATTTCTGATGATTCTTTTTATTTCTGTGGTGTCTGTTGTTACGTTTCCATTTTCATCTCTGATTTTATTGATTTGAGACTTTTCTCTTGCTTTTTTAGTTAGTTGGGCCAATGGGGTGTCGATTTTGTTTATTTTTTCAAAAAACCAGCTCCTCGTTTGGCTGATTTTTTGTAATTTTTTTTTGGATTCAATCCTGTTGATTTCTTTTTGATTTTAATTATTTCTATTCTCCTACTGTGTTTGGGTTTGGTTTGCTGCAGATTTTCTAGATCCTTGAGATGACTTGAAAGCTCATCTATTTGGTGCCTTTCCAATTTCTTGATGTAGGCACCTATTGATATAAACTTTCCTCTTAACACTGCTTTTGTTGTATCCCAGAGGTTTGAAATGTTGTGCTATTATATTACCCTTATTTACTTCCAGAAAATTTTTGATTTCTCTTTTAATTTCTTCTATGAACCATTGTTCATTCAGGAACATGCTGTTCAATCTCCATGTGTTTGCATGTGCTCTAGGGATTCCCAAGTTGCTAATTTCCAATTTCATTCCTTTGTGGTCTGAGAAGCTGCATGGTATGATTCTAATTCTTTTGAATTTGCTGAGACTTGCTTTATGGCCTAGTATGTGGTCAGTCCTAGAGAAGGTTCCATGTACTGCTGAGAAGAATGTAAAGTCCTTAGATGTAGGATGAAATGTTCTGTAGATATCTGTTAGGTCCATTTGGGCGATAGTGTCATTTAAATCTACTGTCTACTTGTTAATCTTCTGTCCTGTTGATCTGTCTATCTCTGAGAGAGGAGTATTGAAGTCCCCCAGTACTATTGTATTGGGGTCTAACTCTCCCTTTAAGTCCCTTAACAAGTCTTTTAAATAAACCCATGCCCTGTATTTAGGTGCATATACATTGATAATCATTATATCTTCCTGTTGAATGGATCCCTTAATTATTATATAGTGCCCCTCTTTGTCTCTCCTAACAGTTTTTGTGAGAGAAATTATGTGGTCCGATATTAAGATGGCTACGCCTGCTCTTTTTTCGTTTCTGTTGGCATGGTATATCTTTTTCCAGCCTTTCACTTTCAGTCTGTATGGATCATAGTTGGAAAGATGAGTTTCTTGTAAGCAACAAAAAGATGGGTTTTGTTCCTTAATCCAATCAGCCAATCAGTGTCTTCTAACTGGACAGTTCAAGCCATTAACATTCAATGTGACTATTGAGAAGGAGCAACTTTGCCCTGCCATTTGCCAAAGATACTTTCTAATATATGGTTTGAGACTCCTGTGATCTTTTGCTGTGAGGTTTCCTTCCTTTAGCTTCCATCATATTGGTGACCGTGTTTCTGTGTTTCTGTATGTAACACATCTTTAAGCATCTTTTTAGGGCTGGACGAGTGGCGACAAACTATTTCAGTTTCTGTTTGCTGTGAAAGGTCTTTATTTCACCTTCATTCACAAATGAGAGCTTTGCAGGAAATAATATTCTGGGCTGGCAGTTTTTCTCTCTTACTACCTGGGCTATGTCTCGCCATTCACTCCTAGTTTGTAGGGTTTCTGAAGAGAAGTCAGCTGTGAGTCTAATTGGAGATCCTCTGAGAGTAATCTGGTGTTTCTCTCTTGCACATTTTAGGGTCATTTCTTTGTGTTTCACTGTGGTGAGTTTGATTACGACATGTCGTGGTGAGGTCTCTTTTGGTCATGTTTATTAGGGGTTCTATGAGCTTCCTGTACTAGGATGTCTCTGTCCTTCTCCAAACCTGGGAAATATCCTGCTAGTATCTCACTAAAAAGGCCTTCTAATCCTTTCTCCCTCTCTCCATGCCTTCAGGAACTCCTAGGACCCGAATGTTCAGTTTTTTAATAGTATTCTGTGGATTACTGACAGTATTTTTTAGATTTCTGATTTCTTCATCTTTTCTTTGGTTTGCCTGTTTCCTTTCCTGTTCTCTGTCTTCTTTTTTTATTTTATTTTATTTTTTTTATTTTTGACAGGCAGAGTGGACAGTGAGAGAGAGAGAGAGACAAAGAGAAAGGTCTTCCTTTGCCGTTGGTTCACCCTCCAATGGCCGCCACGGTAGCGCGCTGCGGCCAGCGCACCGCGCTATTCCGATGGCAGGAGCCAGGTGCTTCTCCTGGTCTCCCATGGGGTGCAGAGCCCAAACACTTGGGCCATCCTCCACTGCACTCCCTGGCCACAGCAGAGAGCTGACCTGGAAGAGGGGCAACCGGGACAGGATCGGTGCCCCAACCAGGACTAGAACCCGGTGTGCCGGCGCCGCAAGGTGGAGGATTAGCCTGTTGAGCCACGGCGCCGGCCTGTTCTCTGTCTTCTAATTCCAACATTCTTTCTTCTGCTTCACCCAGTCTGTTTTTAAGGCTCTCTAATGTGTTTGTCATTTGATCCATTGAGTTCTTCATATCATTTTGGCTTTTTGTCACTATCACAGTTTCCTGTTCTACTAGTTGTTTCGTTTCATTTTGATTCCTCCTTAATATTTCATTTTCACGAAAGAGATTTTCTATCTTGTCCATTAAGGATTTCTGTAGTTCAAGAATTTGTTTTTGAGAACTTCTTAATGTTATTATCAGTTTTTTGAGATCCGCTTCTTGCATTTCCTCTATCTCTTCATCTTCATAATCTTGGATTGGGGTGTCTTGTTCATTTGGGGGCATCATAGTATCTTCCTTGCTCTTGTTACCTTGGCTTCTACTTTTGTTGTTTGGCATCTTGGAGATAATTTGTTTTTTTTTTTTTTTTGGCTGTGTTGATTTCTTCTCTTTATACTATGCCTCTAAGTGGGCTATCTGCTTTGATGGATCCTTAGAGGCTGTGATGGGTGTGGCCAGAGTGCTCTTACTGATTCTTCAGGTTTAAGGCTGTGCAAAAAGTGACTCACCTTGCTCCTTTCTGGATCTCTCTCTCTCTCTCTCTCTCTCTCTCTTTTTTGACTCAGTTGGGAAGTAATTCCGAATGGCTGAGTGGAATTGAGGGTAGTTGAAATCTGGCCTCTGTGAGTATTCGTTTGATCTACCCCTGGGACCACACAGAGTTTATGCAGCCCTCAATGTGTTCTCAAGTTTCACCTTAGACCCAAAGTTACTGAGTTTGTGTACTCATTGCCGCTTTACATATGTAAAATGATGCCTGCTCTTTGTTTTGCTCAAGTGGAGGGAGGGGCCTCTGCCTTTCCCCACTAATGTCTCGCGTTTCTGAGGCTTTTGTCTTACCTCCCGTTCATTCCCGCGCTGGCGAGATTCTGTGGCTTGGCTCCCGCCTTTGGGTTTCCACGTGGTGGGCTCCTTGTAGGTCCTCTGTGTCACATCCACTAGATCCGGAAGCGTTTCCTCTGCAGTTTTTTTCTTGAATCTTTTCCTGAGGCTACAGTAATTCCACTTTTATGAAACTTTATTTTCCCAAACTACGGCACATGTCCTCACTATCCGCCATCTTGGCTCCGCCCCCTCTGTCAGTATTTAGACAGTGCCATAACCAAAGTGGAAATTCTCTCCTACTTTCAGGGAAAGGTACCTCCTTCTCTGATACCTTCTTTCTATTGATACCTTAGAGAAATCCTTCAGTTAGATCATTTTCGAGCATAGAGATTTTGATTCCTCTTTCAGTGAACATTCTGCTGCTTGAGTAAAGGTGGCAGATTCCATTAACCATGTACACGTCCCTCCTTGTTCTACTAATATATATTCCAGTGCCTGTGTATTGTCCCTAACTACCTTGGAAAGAGTGTCCACTGATCTAAGTTCTTGCTGTAAAAGTTGTTCAGAAGTCTAGGGCATATTACCTAAAGCAAGGTCTGCTTTTCAAAATCAGCTTTGTGAGGGAGGTACCTTTCTCTGAAGGGAGGAGAGAACTTCCACTTTGACTATGGCCTTGTCTAAATAAGATCAGAGTTGGCGAAGTCAAGAGGCTTCCATAGCCTTGGCAGCTCATGACAAGAGCCTAGGATGTTTACTGACGTCATAAATAAGAGTGTCAATTGTTAAGTCAACAACAGGAGTCATTGTGCACTTACTCCCCATGTACAATCTCTGTCCTTAATGAGTTCTACTATGTGAGTTAATGGTAAAACTAGTATTCAAACAGTACTTTAACTTTGTGTATCTCTGTGTGTGTAAATGTTGAAATCTTTACTTAGTATATACTAAGTTGATCTTCTATATATAAACATAATTGAAAATGAACCTTGACAAAGAATGGGATGGAAGAGGGAGTGGGAGGTGGGTGGTTGCAGGTGGGAGGAAGGTTATGGGGGGGGATCGCTATAATCCAAATGTTGTACTTTTGAAATTTATATTTATTAAATAAAAGTTTAAAAATCAGGTTTGTGTGGCTCACCAGGATCTTCAAGTATTATAAAATAACTCACTTAGGAGTTTTCTTGCCAATAACCGCTCCCAGAAGAATCAAAAGAAGAGGTAGGTACAACATGTCTGCCTTAAAGTGCAACAGTCTTGGTGTGACAAAAGCAAGAGCTTTACTTATTTTTTTTGTTTTTGAAGAAGTATTTAAGATCTTTGACTGGCTCACAGGAGTAGGCAGACATATATTGTGAGTTCACCTGCTAACACTCAAGAGGTAGAAATTTATTCTTTGACAAATGTTCCAGCTTGAGATGACCTGTAATTTCACTGAGGTAGATTTGCTCAGTAGCACTTGATAGCAACCCTTCCATTTCAGCAGTAACTGGTCTTTCCTTCCAAGTTTCTTTTCTTACAGTTTTTATTTAATGAATGCATTTTTCATAGGTAAAAGTTTAGGAATATAGTGGTTCTTTCCCTCACACCCATACTCAAACCCCACATCCCTCTCCCTATCCCATCTTATTCTTCATTATGGTATATTTTAGTTTGGTTTTATATACAGAGGACCAACTCCATGATAGGCACAGATTTCAACAGTGTGCACCCATAATCACACACAACATATAGAGTACAGTTTGAGAACAAGATTTGCAGTCAATTCTCATAGTACAACTCATTAAGGACAGAGATCCTACATGGGGAGTAAGTGCACAGTGACTTCTGCTGTTCCTTTAACAATTAACACTCTAATTTATGACATCATTGATCACTCGAGGCCCTTGCCTTGGGCTTCCAAGGCTATGGAAGCCTTTTATGAATTCATTTATTATTTTTTGACAGGCAGAGTGGAAAGTGAGAGAAAGAGAGACAGAGAGAAAGGTCTTCTTTTGCCGTTGGTTCACCCTCCAATGGCCACCGCGGCTAGCGCGCTGCGGCTGGTGCACCACACGGATCTGAAGGCAGGAGCCAGGTGCTTCTCCTTGTCTCCCATAGGGTGCAGGGCCCAAGCACCTGGGCTGTCCTCCACTGCACTCTCGGGCCACCGCAGAGAGCTGGCCTGGAAGAGGGGCAACCGGGACAGAATCCGGTGCCCCAACTGGAACTAGAACCCAGTGTGCCGGTGCTGCAAGGCAGAGGATCAGCCTGTTGAGCCACGGCACCAGCTGTGGAAGCCTTTTGTGACCATGGAATTGGACACAGCCATAAGTAAAGTGGACATTCTCTCCTCTCTTCAGAGAAAAGTACATCCTTCTTTGATGGCCCTTTCTTTCCTATGAGGGCTCACAGAGATCCTTCATGTAGGTTATTTTTTGCCAAAGAGTCTTGGCATTCCACACCTGAAATTCTCTCACAGGCCTTTCAGCCAGACCAGGAAACCTTAAGGGTTTTTTTCATTCTGAGATCAAAGTCACACCACTGTTGATACAGTTGGAGGGACAGCCTAGTAGACTATGTCATTTGAGTCTGACCCAGAGCCATCAGGGGGCTGGGTGACTGCTCACCCAGATGGGGGAAGGAAGAATTATGTCTTTCCAATTCTTCCCCCTCCACAACAGTGCTTTGCAGCCAGCAGTGAGAAGGTGAGCACCACTTCATTCACAAATAGGTAGCAGCTGCCCAAGCTCCTCTGTGCACACACATTAGCTAGAGAAGACTATTGGCAGGAGAAACCAAGGCATCTGAAACAAATGGTCTGTCCCCACCTAGTCATCAGGACAACACCAGCTCCACTGCTACCAACTGGCAATGGATGGGGAGAGGGAACCATCCCCACCAAAGGGAAGTACCACCCATGGGGACTCTTGTACCCACCCAACACACCTGTGAAAGAGTAGGGTTGTGGCTGGCAGGTATAGTGCAGACTTCTGATCCTGGGATTTTAGCACTCTGAGTCTAGCTGGGGGTATCGAACCTGATCTGACCAGGTGAAACACACATGGGCAGCTGCTCAGGGAACCCCTCCCTGGGAACCTCTCAGTCTCCATGGACAGGACAGACTAGTGGGGTAGAACGGACTCTCTTGCACTCCTTGAACTTGGGAGCCCTGGGTGCTGGGGCTGAAAACACTGTGACTGTGTGAGAGAGGTCAGGTGTAGCTGGGGTTTGGGGAAAGCTCTGGTTGCAGAGCCATGCTCTTGCAACTCCTTGATTTCCAGGGCAGCTCATTGCAGCTGGAACAATTTGTACAGGGAGGATTGCACTGATCATTCACATGGATGAGTGTTGAACACACTGGGGACTAACACTGGACATGCTCAGCTTGAAGAGGAGGAGGTGATTGAGTGATCACACCAACAGATGTGACCTTGCCCCACTTCTGTTAATAGAAGGAGAGCTACCACCTGCAGTTTGAGTGTTGCCCTGTGTAGTTGCTCCACCAAGGAGTACTGACCAGAACCCCCTGGACAAACCCAACACATATCTCTCAGTATTCACTGGAAGCACAGACATTCCACTAAACTACAGAGGCAAGCTCAAAAATAAAATTCATTGGGGGAGGGGGAGACAATTAACTCCACAAATACCTAATAAAAAGCAGAAATTCAAGAAACAAGAATAAGGGAGACACCATGATCTTCCCCTACAAAGGAACACAACAACATTTCAAAAGTAGAATGTGAAGATGAAGAGATTGAGAAAATGCTGGAAATGGAATACAAAATTTAATCATAAGATTACTCAAAAGCAACCAGAAGCAAATCCAGGAACTAAAGAAAACCAAACATGACATAAATGAAAATTTTTACCATGAAATTGAGATTTTGAAGAGAAATCAAAATTAAATACTAGAAATGAAGAACTCAATTGATCAAATAAAAAATAGGTGGAAAGCCTTAAGAACAGACTCAACAAAGCAGAATAAAAGATATAGAATTAGAAGATAAGTCTTTGGAAATTCTATGGTCAGACCAAAAAGCACAGGAAGGGAACAAGTTGGAGATAGAAAACTTTAAACAGTGTTGTATATCTATAGGATACTATCAAATGGCCCAATGTATGGGTTTTAGGCGTTCCTGAAGGTGTGGAAAGAGAGAATGGACTACAAGGTCTATTTAGTGAAAGAAGTACAGAAAACTTCCCAAGTTTGGAGAAGGAAATGGACATCCAAGTACAGGAAGCACACAGAACTCCTAACAGACAAGACCAGAAAAGATTCTCACCATGACACGTTGTAGTCAAACCCTCCACAGTAAAACATAAGGACAAGATTCTAAAATGTGCACAAGAAAAACTCCAGATTACTTTCAGAGGATCTCCAACTAGACTCACAGCTGAGTTCTCATCAGAAACCTACAACCTAGGTGAGAATGGCGAGTTGTAGTCCAAGTCTTAAGAGAATAGGAGGCCACTGAGGCTGCAAGCACAACAGCTTGTGGATGAGAGAGTACAAGTCAGAGGGCAGGCAAGAGAAATGTGGGAGTGGAGGGCAGGCAGGTTCAGGGCAGCCACAGCTCTCTCCAGGCCTCTTATTCACTTCCAAAAGTGGAGAGGTTACATTGATTGACAGGTGGGTGATACAGGAGAGACTACAGGGGGGACAAGAGAGTTTTGGTATCCAGCTCAGGAACCTAATCTTATTGTCCTGCTTAGGCCTGTATCAGAGGAAGCCTTTAGGATTTCAGCCGAGCAGGCACTCAATCCAACCCCTAATCTTTGGTGGCCTGAGCTGAAAATCTCTGGTAATAAAAATTCAGCTGGTTTAAGCAAACAGAACTTAAGGAGAGACAGAGAATATAAAGATTACTTCAATAGCACACAAAATCAATGTCCCTTTGGTCTGTCACCAAAATGGGAAATGAAAAACTTGAATATAGAAATTAGCACATTGTTGCCGTTGGTTTCTCAACAATGTTGCAATGGATTCATTTCTGAGAGGAGCAGCATGGTGAGGGCAAGAGGCACGCAGTCACCACACAGACCCCGGGAGTCAGGTGAAAGTGGGCTTGAGGCAAACAGCCCGCAGACTCGTTTATTACAGTTGAAACAATATCTTATATAGCCAAGACCAGCCAATCTGGTCAAGGGGCGGTCTATGCCCCAACCAATCACATCCTGTTGCCAAGCAGGCTCTGTTGCCAGGTAGGTTTCAATGTCATTCCTGAGTAACTGATGCTCCCTTGCCAGCGGCCATCTTGGCATGGCCTTCTCATTCCACCACATTTCCCCCTTTTTGTTTATTTTTGAGCAACTGGAGGCAGGATTCTTGGCCACACCATTGCTGACCCCGTTTCCATGTGGTCACCATATGCAGCTGTGTCTGTCTTAGGTTGTCCCCCAAGGGATCTTACCCATCATTGACTAACCAGCGCTCAGATCGAGAGACCACAGGATTGCTTGCTCAGATAGGGGTAGGAATGAGGAATAATGGTTATCAGGAATGGCATGACCACACACAGGCTGTGGGCCATTTGAGTGGCTGACCAGAGCTAGTGGGGTACACAACAGTAACAGATGTGGCTTTGGGCAGTTTCCCAGGGTAGGATGATAGGGCAGGTGTGTCTGCTAACAAGGCGGAGTCTCGGTCTTGTTCAGCTGGTTCTGGTTGGCTGTCAGTTGCAGGCTTGATGTTTCTTGTTGGTACAAAATGGGCTGTTCCACATTCTCTGGAAAGACACAAGCATATCCTCAACCTTTGTTTAGCAGAGGGTGTGGTCCTTTCCATTATCCTGTCAGGGGGTCTTCCCACCTAACCATAGGGGCTGGGGTCAGGGATGGAAAGGATCCCCAGTGTTTATAAGCTGGGTTGATCCCGTGGGAATCAAAAGTAAGAAAATTGATAGTGAAAAGGGCCTCAGTCAAAGCAAGCTGTGGGTCTGAGGGCATGTGATTGTTTCTTTGTCTTTGTAAGAGATCTGTAATCGTCCTATGAGTTCTTTCAATGATTGTCTGTCCCTGTGGTTGTATGGGATACCTGTGGCAGACTGTATGTTCCAAGATTTCAGGAAGGAAGTAAATTCCTGTGATGTATACACTGGCCCATTATCAGTCTTTATAGTCCAGGGGACACCAAGGACCAGCATGGCTGATTTAACTGTCTTTATCATATTACTAGCCTTTTCTCCAGATAGGGCTATTGAAAATACAGCCTTTGAATAAGTATCTACCACCACATGGACAAACTTAAGTTTACCAAAGGAATTAATGTGAGTGACGTCCACTTGCCATAGTTTATTAGGAGCAAGGCCTCACGGGTTCACTGCTGCTTGTTGCAATGGGACTAACGGAGCAAGGGGTGCACAATTCTTGCAAGAGTGCACTAGGTATTTGCATTGGCTCATTGTTATCTCTGGGAAAAGCAATTTTATGTGGCTTGCTGACACATGAAATTTTTGGTGTAAAATACGGGCTTGTTCTAAGTGCCCAATGGAAGCCGTGTTGCAGGATATAAGACGATCAACCTTTCTGTTGCCTTGGAAAATAAAGCCAGGTAACCCAGTATGTGATCTTTTTTTTTTACATTTTTTTGACAGGCAGAGTGGATAGTGAGAGAGAGAGAGAGACAGAGAGAAAGGTCTTCCTTTGCCATTGGTTCACCCTCCAATTGCCGCCGCGGCTGGCGCACTGCGTCCGGTACACCGCGCTGATCTGATAGCAGGAGCCAGGTGCTTCTCCTGGTCTCCAATGGGGTGCAGGGCCCAAGCACTTGGGCCATCCTCCACTGCACTCCCTGGCCACAGCGGAGAGCTGGCCTGGAAGAGGGGCAACCGGGACAGGATCGGCACCCCAACCGGGACTGGAACCCGGTGTGCCAGCGCCACAAGGCAGAGGATTAGCCTAGTGAGCCGCGGCACTGGCCCAAGTATGTGATCTTACATGTGAGATATAAAATGGGTATTTTCTGTTCTCAGTTAGCTCTTTAAGTGTTGTGAACATCTGGTCAATTGGCTTACTGGTCGGGTTAAAGACTGCAAAAGGGATCATCTTTGCTACCTGTACTGAGTATTTGCTGTCCAAAACTATATTTACCGGTCCATCTTGGCTAAGGAGTAGAACCTTGACTATTGCTCTTATTTCTCCCAACTGTACTGATCCCCTGTGGGGTTCTACATGGATCTTACCTTTTTCTGATAAAGATTTGATCATTATTCCAAAGAGTGACTTGTTGGCATCCATAAACATTTGCACATGGTGCCATGGCTATAGGTTGATTAGCAGGGAAAGCATGTTTTGGATAGCCTATTTCTAAGGTTTGTAGTGTCCGGAGTAGCCTGTCCGCTGGCAGGGGATTGCCAATCTGTCCTGCAAAATTTATCATTAAAGTTTGAAAGAACGCGCGATTCTGCATCAATGTTGACAGTTCTAATTGTGGTAGTGGTAGGACCAGTATGTCTGGCTCTGTGTTAAATGTCTTAATGGTATAATATCTTAATTTAAGTCCCATCATAAGGATGGCATCTATTGTTCACTATTTTATAGCAATCGCTCCAGGCTATGTGCACCCAAAAAAGTGGTCCATGTTATTGCCAAATAACTCCTAAGGGGCCTTGAGGGTAGATATGGTTATGGCAAATAGAGGTACCTGAGGGTCATATCTAAAGGTGTTTAAATTTGATAACTGGGTGTTAATTTTTTCTATAGTGGGTTTGGCTGCTGGTGTCAATGTGATTTTTGAAGAAGGGCTGTTTCCCTTAGTCAGTAAATCATATAGTGGTCTAAGTTCTGCAGGTGTAAGGGGAAGGAAGGGCTTCAGCCAATTGATTTGGCCACATAGTTGCTGAAGTTCATTAAGTGAGTATTTATGCGTGACATTTAGATTTGGTCCCATTGGAGATATATGGGAGGAGATTTGATAACGTGAGAATTGAAAGGGAGGAAAATGTTGTACCTTTGGTTCCCATCCTTTTTATATTTTTATTAATGGCTCTCAAATCCTGTAGACGCCTATATTTTCTCTGTTTCTTTGGTATCACAAAAATGGGCGTGTTATGAGGGCTAGTGGAGGGTTCTATGTGTCCATTTTCCAATTGTTCCTGTACTAATTCTTTAGGATGCTAAGTTTGGGTTGTATTATTGGCCACTGCTCTACCCAGATGTTTTCTGTTTTTTCCCATTCAATGGGGATGGGGCTTGGCTTTTGTATGAGGTGAGAAGTGGCCCCTAGAATTGGGGGTGAATCTTACTTGTAGGTTCTACATTAAAGGTACTGGCTTGTGGAGATTTGTGACCCATAGTAAACCACTTGCATTTGTGAGAGCACATCTCTCCCCCATAAGGTCAGGAAAACCTCAGCAATTAGTGGAAAGATGGTTCCTGTATCTCCATTGTCATCTCACCAAGTTACAGGTGTGATGATCTGATCAGCCAATTTTAATCCTCCAACACCTTGGAGGTCAGGTCTGGGTGCATCCCTAGCTTTTTTTATTGAACTCTTATTTAATGAATATAAATTTCCAAAGTGCAGCTTATGGGTTACAATGGCTTCCCCCCTCCCATTACTTCCCTCCCACCGACAACCCTCCCCTTTCCCGCTCCCTCTCCCCTTCCAATCACATCAAGATTCATTTTCAATTCTATTTATATACAGAAGATCAGTTTAGTATATATTAGGTAACGATTTCAACAGTTTGCCCCATATAGCAACACAAAGTGCAAAAAAATACTGTTGGAATACTAGTTGTAGCATTAAATAAGCGTGTACAGCACATTAAAGACAGCGATCCTACATAATATTTTTTAAAAATTAATTAATTTTCTATGCCATTTCCAATTTAACACCAGGTTGTTTTTTTTTTCATTTCCAATTATCTTTATATACACAAGATCGATTCAGTATATAATTAGTAAAGATCTCATCAGTTTGTACCCACACAGAAACACAAAGTGTAAAAATACTACTTCAGTACTAGTTATAGCATCACTGTACATTAGACAACACATTAAGGACAGGTCCCACATGGGATGTAAGTACACAGTGACTTCTCTTGCTGACTTAGCAATTTGACACTCCTGTTGATGCCGTCAGTTATCTCCCTAGGCTCTAGACATGAGTTGCCATGGCTATGGAAGCCTTTAGGGTTCGCTGACTTTGATCTTATTCCGATAGGGTTATAGTCAAAGTTGAAGGTCTCTCCTCCCTTCAGAGAAAGGTACCTCCTTCTTCGATGGCCCCATTCTTTCCAGTGGGATCTCACTCATAGAGATCTTTCATTTAGGTCTTCTTCTTTTTTTTTCTTTTCCATGGTATCTTGGCTTTCCATGCCTACAATACTCTCGTGGGCTCTTCAGCCAGATCCAAATGCCTTAAGGGCTGATTCTGAAACCAGAGTGTTGCTTAGGACATCAGCCATTCTATGAGTGTGTTGTTGGTAGTTTTCTGAATGTGAGACATTCTCATCGGAGTGAGGTGAAACCTCATTGTGGTTTTGATTTGCATTTCTCTGATTGCTAGTGATCTTGAACATTTTTTCATGTGTCTGTTGGCCATTTGGATTTCCTCTTTCGAAATATGTCTCTTGAGGTCCTTGGCCCATCTCTTAAGTGGGTTGTTTGTTTTGTTGTTGTGGATTTTCTTGATTTCTTTGTAGATTCTGGTTTTCAACCCTTTATCTGTAGTATAGTTTGCAAATATTTTTCCCATTCTGTCAGTTGCCTCTTCACTTTCCTGACTGTTTTTTTTTGAAGTGCAGAAACTTCTCAATTTGATGCAATCCCAAATGTTAATTTTGGTTTTAACTGCCTGTGCTCCAGGGGTCTTTTCTAAGAAGTCTTTACCTGTACCTATATCTTGCAGGGTTTCTCCAATGCTCTCTAATAATTTGATGGTTTCGGGTCATAGATTTAAGTCTTTAATCCATGTTGAGTGAATTTTTGTGTAAGGTGCAAGGTATGGGTCTTGTTTCAAGCGTCTGCACGTGGAAATCCAATCTTCCCAGCACCATTTATTGAATAGACTGTCCTTATTCCAGGGGTTAGTTATGGATCTTTGATCAAATATAAGTTGGCTGTAGATGTTTGGGTTCATTTCTGGTGTTTCTATTCTGTTCCATTGGTCTATTCATTTGTATCTGTACCAGTACCATGCTGTTTTGATAACAACTGCCCTGTAGTAGGTCCTGAAATCTGGGATTGTGATGCCTCTGGCTTTGTTTTTGTTGTACAAGATTGCTTTGGCTATTCGAGGTCTTCTGTGTCTCCATATGAATTTCAGCATTATTTTTTCCAGATCTGAGAAGAATGTCTTTGGTATCTTGATTACTATTGCATTGAATGTATAAATTGCTTTTGGGAGAATGGACATTTTGATGATATTGATTTTCCCAATCCATGAGCATGGAAGATTTCTCCATTTTTTGGTATCCTCTTCTATTTCTTTCTGTAAGGTTTTGTAGTTTTCATCTTAGAGATCTTTAACGTCCTTGGCGAAGTTTATTCCAAGGTATTTGATTGTTTTTGTAGCTATTGTGAATGGGATTGATTTTAGAAGTTCTTCCTCAGCGGTGGCATTGCCTGTGTATACAAAGGCTGTTGATTTTTGTGCATTGATTCTATATCCTGCTACTTTGCTAAACTGGGTGTTTAAAGGCTTGGCCTTGAAATCTTTTACACCTGGGACACAGCGTTTTCTGCCCATTTTTTAGCATTTGGGTAGTTTCGCTGTAGGTGTCCTGTTTCCTGGCATCCCCAACAAACTGGAGGGTCTTTAGACTTCTTTGTGCTCAATTTGTTAATGGCTGCAGTCAGGGCCTGTATGGGTGTATCAGCAGGGTTTACCTCCTTTGTGGCTACTATCCATTTAGAAATGTCTTCATTATGGCCTGGGGCATTTGCTGTTTTTGCCTCTTTGTTAGCACCTTCCCAAGATAATTGTTTGACCCAATTGTCTTGATCAGGGCCAGGCAGTAATCTTTTCTCTACTGCCTCCAAGACTCTGGCAAGGAAATCGGGGAATCATTCAGCTGGGCCTTGAACTAGATTTCTTAAGAGCTGACTATAATTAGGAGGATTTATATTTTTAAGGTTTTAATTACCAAATCTCTGCAGTGGATTCGTTTCTGAGAGGAGCAGTGTGGTGGGGGCAAGAGGCACGCAGTCACCACACAGACCCCAGGAGTCGGGTGAAAGCAGTCTTGAGGTGAACAGCCCGCAGACTCGTTTCTTACAGTTGGTACAACATCTTATGTAGCCAAGACCAGCTAATCTGGTCAAGGGGCTGTCTATGCCCCAACCAATCACAGCCTGTTGCCAGGCAGGCTCTGTTGCCAGGTGGGTTTCAAAGCCATTCCTGAGTAACTGACACTCGCTTGCCAGTGGCCACCTTGGCATGGCCTTCTCATTCCACCACAGCATATGGAATTATCTAATCACTTGGAACAATTTTAACGAAGTCAGAATAGTGGAAGAGAAGAGAGCTTACTGCAGTTGGCTAGGAAACTGATAAACGGTTACCAATTAAACAAAAACTCTTAAAAAGATATGTCATAATTTACTGTACATAGGTTGAGAGACATATTTCCCAGGGTAATGATACCTTGGGAGGGGCCATTTAATTTTTTTTCCATCTGCTGTGTAGGACATTGCTGGGTAGAGGGCTTGATGGATTGGAGATGCCTGAAATTCCTCCCAGGACTTTACAATATGGGGAGATGCCAAGGTGGCTAAATTAAAAGAAAGGGCAAGGTTCTGTCTCCATGAAATACTGGTGAAGAGGTTTTTGCTGCCACTAGATAAGACAGGGAAAAGTGACATGGACATTAAAAAAAAGCAAATATTTATTTATTTATTTCCAAGGCAGAGTTACAGAGATGCAGAGGCAGGGAGAGGGAAGGAGAGGGAAGGGAAGGGAACGGAAGGGAAGGGAACGGAAGGGAAGGGAAGGGAAGGGAAGGGGGAGGGGGAGGGTGATGGGGAGGGGAGGGGAGGGAGAGGGGAGGGGAGGGGAGGGGAGGAAGGGGAGGGGAGGGGAGGGGAGGAAGGGGAGAGTAGGGAGTGGAGTGAGTGGAAGGGGAGGGGAAGGGGGTAGGGGATGGGATGGGAGGGGTAGGGGAGGAAAGGAAGGTGAGGGAAGGAAGGGGATGGGAGGGAAGGGGAGAGGATGGGAGGGAATGAAAGGGGAGGGGAGGGATAGGGAGGGGAGGGGAGGGGAGTGAATGGAAGGGGAGGGGAAGGGTGGGGGGAGGGGATGGGAGGGGAGAGGGGAGGGGAGGGAGGGGAGGGGAGGGGGAAGGAAGGGGAGAGAAGAAATGGGAGGGGAGGGAAGGGGGAGGCAGAGAATGGGAGAGGAGGGGAGGGAAGGAAGGGGAGGGAAGGAAGAGGAGGGGAGGGAATTGGAGGGGAGGGAAGAGGAGGGGAGGGAAAGGAGGGGAGGGAAGAGGAGGGGAGGGAAAGGAGGGGAGGGGAGGGGAGGAAGGAAGGAGGAAGGAAGGAAAGGGAAGGATGGAGAGGGGAGGGGAGGAGAGGGAAGGGAAAGGGAGGGGAGGGAAGGGAAGTCTTCCATTCCTGGCTCACTTCCCAGATGGCCACACTGGCCAGAGCTGGGCTTATCCAAAGCCAGGAGCAGGAGATTATTCCAGGTCTCTGCAGGGGATGCAGGGACCCAGAGACTTGGGCCATTGTCCACTGCTTTTCCAGGCCACAGCAGAGCTGGATTGGAAGTGGAGAAGCTGGGACTCAAACTGGTGCATGTAGGGGGATGCTGGTACTGCTGGCAGTGGCTTCACCCAATATGCCACAGTGCCAGCCCACGTGGATGATTCTTTGAAGTGAAGTTGTCTAGGATTTACCACTGTTCTCGAGTTTTTTCCTTTGGTAGCTCTGCCAAGTATATTTTTGGAGATTGCTGGAACAGAGATTTTCTTTGTGGGAGACAGAATTTACATGTAAGGCAGAGTAGCTTTGTGATATTGCAGTTCCATTTTTGTTAAATTTTAGGGTTTTCAGGTCTAAAGAAGGGGAGGAGGAGGTCTCTCTGCATTTGTTTGTTGGCCAGACCTAATGGCACACTCAATTTAGATGTGTGCCTTTCCTCCTGAAGCTTAGGGTGACTGAGGGTGGCCATGAGAGTGTCTGGCGGTAACCAACTTGCTGTAGGTTTCATGCCTGGCCTTTTCCAGAGCTAAGCAAAGTCTCACCTTCAAACTGAATCTCAGAGTCTTCTATATTTAACTTGAGGAAGTTGATACAGCAGCAGCATGTGACAGGTGGTTAGACAAAGAAGTAGTTCTCAGGCACAGAGTGAAACAGTATTAAAATCTAGAAGACCTTAGAAAACAGTATACCTAGTGAAAAAAGCCAATCTCAAAAGGGCAAATACCATATGTTCTCCCTGATCTGTGATGACTAATAGAGCACCTAAAAGGTAGCCCATAGGAGTGAAATTGACCCTTTGAGAGGTGAAGACTTTGAACAGCCCTTGTCTCTGCTGTTGAGGAAATTTTTATTTTTTCATACTATTAGTTGAGTTCTTTGCTTAGTATAGAGTTAATCTTACATGCATAAAGTTCATTGAAAATAGATCTTAGTTGAAAAGTAAGAATGGTAGTAGGAGAGGAAGGAGGAAGAAGGGTGGGAGGGTGATAGGGAAGGTGGGTAGGGTGGGAAGAATCACTATGTTTCTAAAGTTGTATTTGTGAAATGCATGTGTTTGCATACCTTAAATAAAAGGTTTCGGAGAAAAAGAAAAAAAATTAAAACAAGAACTAAAAGGCTGTTAAAAAAGAAAAGTTTTGTTATATATTGTCAAATATCAAAACAAATCTAGAAGCCCTTGGAAGGCAGCATGAGAGTCTCCTGGTATGTGGGCTATGGGTTTCCTGCCAACAGAAGCCTTGGCTGACATGCTCCTGTAATGCTGCTGTGACAGATGTAGGGTCTTTAGGACAGCCCCAACTCAGGAAGCATTGTGGGCTTCTGTACACAGTGGAGAAGAGCTGAGTGAGGCTGCCACTGTGCTCAGGGTGAGCAGTGGTAACCCATCCAGGTGAACCTCCAGCCCCACACAGGAATTCTCCAAGAACTTATGCCTCTTGTGCATGTATCTCTGTAAAGTGTCATGATCCAGTGAAAAGAGTTAACTGTAGCATCTCCATAAGAACAAAATCAGAAGCCAAGCAGACTGCAAGCACGGCCTGAAGTTATCAGTATAATGATTGTAAGGCTGCAGTATGCAGGAATGCTGCCATGGCTATAACCTGAAGTCGTCATGTATAATAATAATGAGATTTGCTGTGTGCAGAAATGCTGCCATGATGTGATACAGTGTTGCCAGCAATCAGGGTAAAGTCAACAGTGTAATAATAACAAAGTTTACCTTGGGCAGGAACATTGCCACAATGTAACTCATTGGTGCCAGCAGTCATGGCTTGCAGCCATTAGTGCAATGATAAAGAAGCTCACTGGGTACTGGAATGCTGCCGTGATGTGACACATATGCTAAATGGTGAGGAGTCCTTTGGTACTGCTGCTTCGTGCTCTCTCACCTCAGAACCTCAAAGGCCTTATCTGTAAAACATGAATCTGATCTCTGCATCACCACCTTCTGCCCTCTTGGCAGACATCAAAGGGGGCAATAGAAAAGGTCTCAGTGACCGTTGGGGCAGGGAATATAAACCAGTTGCCCTGGCTTGTATTAGCATAACTGCTCTTGGCAACCCAGGACCAGCTGTGCCTACAGTGGTAGACTGAGGCCGTCAGGATAACGCTTGTCTCCATGAATGTGGACTACCCTAGCAGAATACATCACCTAGTTAATTATGTGAAGTGCACAGTGTTAATGAGTTCTTTAGTGGTGAACATATAGCAAGATATGTCTCTTAAATCACCAATTTTTATGCCTTAAATCTAAGGCCACTCCCAAAGTTTATTGGAAATGCAAATTCTAGAAGGAGTATACATGCAATGCCGTGTTTTGTACCAAAATCAGTTTATTGTTAATCTCATTTTCCATGAGCTCTAGAAGTTCCAATGCATATATAAAGATATTTTTATAAGGAATTTATTCCTGTGACTGTCAGACCTGTCAAGTCTGAAAGCTGTTGGTTATCTCAGCAGACTGGACACAGAACCTGGAGCTGCTATGCTGCTGCCTTAAATGCCTCTGCTTTCAGGGAAAAATCTTTGTTTAATCTTCAGGTCTTCAATTGATTGGAGATGTATGAAAATAGATGACTGAAGGATAGTTGGATAGTTAGGAACCTAGATAAATGAGTAGATGAATGATGGCTATGTAAATGGAGAAATGCATGTTATAAACATATACAAATAGATGATAAAATGATAGATATTTAGATAGATAGATAGATAGATAGATAGATAGATAGGCAGAGACATGTATAAGCAGAAGGATGGTCAGGTGATAGATACATTATAGAGAGAAGGAGAGATATGATGGATACATAGATATTTGATAGGGTAGATGTATAGATGGGTGATGATAAATGAGGCATAATAAATGATGAATAGTGATAAGACTGAGATATATAGAAACAATAGATAATAGAAAGAGAGAGATCGTGGTGATAGTTACATAGACTGCTAATGGCTGGATCTAAAACCTAGATGACTGACAGATAAATTATAGGTAAGTAGATAGATAGGTGATAGATAAATGGATGAGTTAGAGATGATAAATACAAGATATATAAATGGCAGGTAGAGAGATGTATATTAAGTAGATAGACATACAGACAAGCAGTGGATAGTTAGATTACAAGTAATCAGCTCAGGTAATTATGGGACCGGTCCATCTAAAATCTGCAGGTTGACTAGCAGTCTCGGCAAGTAGGTAAGAGCCATTGCTATTTTCTACAGCCACTTTCTGCATGAAACTGAATCTTTGTTCTCCATTTCTTTAACTGGTGGTCTGAGGTCCATCTGCAAAGACAAGGATAATCTTCCAGTCAACTAATAGTGGGCCTTAGTCACACCTAGCAAACACTAGCACAGCAAGTCCCACTGGAATGTGAAAGTGGCTGAGGTGTACAAACGCCTAGACTGACAGACACTGTCTCTATCCCAGGAAGTCCTCATGGTCTCAGCATCAAATAGACAGAAAAGCAGAGTTTTCAGGCATAGCTCTTCACCTCCTCCCTCTGAGCAAATGCTGAAGTTTTTGTAATTGAAGAATAACAGCTGGCTCAGTTTTAAGGCATCACCACCTCTTGTTGAGCTTTGGCCAAGGACAGCAAGAGGAGCGAGCTCCAAGTGTAACAAGTCCTTGACCCAACTTAGACTCACACTGGGGTCTCCCAACCAATTTTGTCTGTAACATGGCTTATCATGAAATATGTTTTTTTTTTAATTTTCCTTTTCCTTTGAAAGGCAGAGCCACAGAGAACCAGATACAGAAGGTAATAAAATGGCCAACAGACACTTGAAACAGTGTTCAGGATCAGTATGTATCATGGAAATGCAAATCAAAACCACAAAGATGTTTCATTTCACTATAGTTAGAAGACTATTATTCTGAAATCATCAAACAAGATAGCATGGAGATTGCTCAGAACTCTGAAATACATGTGGCATATGATCAGCCCTCTGGCTCCTGGAATTTACCAAAATGAAATGAAATCAGCAGACAATAGTATTATTTGTACCTCCATGTTTATTGAGTCTCAATTTACAAGCAAAGAGATTAAATCAACCCCCAACATATCCACTACCTGATGAAGGGGTATAGAAAGTATGATGCATGTATGCTCCACAGAATACCACTGCAACAAAATGGATGCAAACTAGTCTCAAAAAACCAAATATGATATGTGTTCTCTGCCATGTGACAGGTAACATAAAATAGCAAAAATGTATAGGAGTGAAATAGTCATTTTCAGATATGAGTGTCATATTTAGCTCTTGTTTATATTCCTGTTGCACTGTGGTCTTCGTACTTTTTACTTGTTGAATATTATGATTAGTGACAAATTCAGCCTGTGAATAGAGTGGGTTAAAATTTTAGCATTAGAGGCCAGGCTGTGGTGCAGCAGGCTAATGCCCTGGCCTGAAGCGCCAGCATCCCATATGGGTGCCGGTTCAAGAACCAGGTGCTTCACTTTGAATCCAGCTCTCTGCTATGGCCTGGCAAAGCAGTAGAAGATGGCCCAAGTGCTTGGGCCTCTGCACCCATGTGGGAGACCCGTAAGAAGTTCCTGGCTTCTGCCGCAGCTCCAGCCATTGCAGCCAGCTGGGGGATGAACCAGCAGTTGGAAGAACTCTCAGATAGAGTTCTCTCTGCTTCTCCTCTCTCTGTGTAACTCTGACTCTCAAATACAAAAAATCTTTTAAAAAGTACTGTGTTTAAAAATTTTTTGGCATTGCAAACATCTTTCATAAAGTAAGTGGAAAGAGAGAGAGAAGAGAGCTGGGGTGGATGTTAGAGCAGTGAGGAAAGCATGTTTGCTTTCTTGTACCTATGGAATGCCAAAAATCTGTTCTTTTTACGTTAATTGGGGGAAATTAAGAAACACAACTCACTAACATACTCTCAGACTGAAAGTGAAAGCATAGACAAATATATTCCATGCCAATGGAAATAAAAAACAAGCAGGAATAGCCACCTTAGTATGACACAAAGTAGACTTTAACACAAATACCATTAGACAACTAAGGGCATTATGTAATGATTATAGAATCAATTCAACAGAAAAATGTGATGTACTAAATATATTTGAACCCATTGCTAGAGTGCGTGACCATTTAAAATAAATGTTAATGGATATAAAGGAAGATGTAGACTCCATTATAATAATAATGGAAGACTTCAACACCCCATTTTCACCAGTGGAGAGATCAATGAGGAAAAAAATCAACAGATAAACAACAGAGCTAATTTATACTATTGACCAAGTGGACCTAATTGATATCTACAGAACTTGTCATCCCACAGCTGCAGAATTCATACACTCTTCCCCAATACCTGGAACTCTATCAAGGATGCATTCTGCCCTATGCCAGAAAACGTCATAAAATTTTTTAAAAATGAAATTGTTCTGAATACAATGGAATTTAACTTGGAAATGGACAGTTTAAGGAACCCTAGAAAATGCGTGAATGCAAGAAAACTGAAAAGCATGCTCCAAATAAACAATGGGTCAAGGAAGAAATCAAATGAAAATGAAAAATTATTAGTCATGAATGAAGACAACACAACAGCATATCAACTGGGATACAAAAAAAGCAAGGTTAAGAGGAAAGTTTGTAGCAATTAGTGCATACATAAAAAATTGGACTGGGTAGTGCTGTGCCATAGCTGGAAAAGCAAAACCTGCATCTTCAACTTCCCAAATGGGTGCCAGTTTGAGTCCCAGGTGCTCCTCTTCTAATCCAGCTACTGTCTAATGCACCTGAAAAAGCAGCGGAAGATGGCCCAAGTATCTGGGCCACTGTACCAACATGGGAGACCCTTAAGAAGCTCCTGGCCCCTGGCTTCAGGTTGGCACAGCTCCAGCCCTTGCAGCCAATTGGGGAGTGAACCAGCAGTTGGAAGAATATCTCTCTCTCTCTCTCTGCAGCTCTCTCTCTCTCTCTCTGTAGCCCTCGCATATAAATAAATAAATATTTTAAAAAGAAACTGGACAGGTATCAAATAAATGACCTAGCCATGTGTCTCTTGTATCTAGATAAGAAGAAGCCAAATCCAAAATTAGCAAGGGGAAATAATAAAAAAACATAGAAAAAGGAATATACAAAAGATTCCTTGTGAGTTTTTTGAAAAACGTAGATAAAATTATAAAACAATTGGCACAACTAAAAATGTGGAAAACCCAAATTAATAAAGTAAAAATTTAGATGCTATAAAGGGTGCCACATAACTTAGAAGAATCACCAGGAATTACTATAAATAGAGAGATATGTCAACAAGTTGGAAAATCTAGATGAAATCAACAGATTGTAAGACACAATGCACCAAAACTGAGTTATGAAGACATAGAAAACCCAAACAAACCAATAACCAAAATGTAAATTGAATCAGTAATAAAGACCCAACAAATAATAACCCAGGACCAGAAGGTTTCATTGCTGAATTCTACCAAAAAATGGATCCCGATCCTTCTTAAACTGTTCAAAGCAATTGAAAGGGTGGGAAACATCCCAAACTTCTCCTGTGAAGCCAGCATCACCTTAATTCCAAAACTAGAAAAAGAAACAATAAAATTCCTCACACACCTCCCTGAGTATCACAGCCTACTACCTCCCTTCAGGGATAATGCAGGCTTCAAAAGAGGTTTTGGAGTTTTCCTCAAAATCTTGTAATGAAGGAATTCAGACATCTGTCTCTGTCTTTGTATTTGAGTTACAGATCAATATCTGATGAACACTTACACAGAAATCCAGTCTCAGAAGATGTTTTAGGCTCTAGGATTACTTCAGACTCAATGTCTATGCCTGAACATGTCTTGACAAATGAATCTATACATGTGTCTTCTGTTGCACACATTGAACACATAGTACATGATAGTGTAGTAGATGCAGAAATCGTCACTGATCCTCTCACCACCGACATAGTTTCAGAAGAAGTATTGGTAGCAGATTGTGCCTCTGAAGCAGTCTTAGATGCCAATGGAATCCCTGTGGACCAACAAGATGATAAAGGCAACTGTGAAGACTACCTTATGATTTCCTGTAAGTCTTGGAGCTCAGTGAATTTTAAACGCATTTTTTAAAACTTTCTTTCAGTGGTGAAATTTGTTTTACTTAAATTTCTGTAAAATGAAGCTTAATATCATAAATATATATGCCCTGTGAGATAAGCAATAATTAAGTAAAATTGTACACAGTATTTCTGCCTAAGAATGAAACAGAAAGATGAGAAAGAAAAAGAGTAAAAAATGACTGAAGTTCATGGAATCATAAAAAGTGTTTTATTTTTTAGTCATCAGAATTACAAGTGAAATGTGAATGACATTCAACTTGAAATGTATCTTGTCTTTTTTCTTTTTTTGGTGCAGTCACTTCTGTACTTTCTGATATCATCCCTTTTCCCTTCAACATAATGTTTTTTTTAATACATGATTGGCTTTGCAATTATCAGTTGCATTTCTTGAAATGAAATGGCCATAGATAAGCAGGTAGTTTATGTATGTCTCAGTTTGGTTAGAGGTTAATATTTACTCATTTTGAAAGGCAGAGTTACAGATACAGAGGGAGAGACAAAGAGAGATCTTCCATTTTCTGATCCACACCCCAAAAAGCCACAACAGCCAGGACTGGGTCAGGCCAAAGCCAGGAGCCCAGAATTACATGAGTCTCCCACTTAGCTACAGAGGCCCAAGGACATGGACTGTCTGCTGCTGCTTTCTCAGGCTCATGAGCAAGGAATTGGATTGGACATGGAAGAGCTGGGACACTGAATGGTGCCTGTGAGGGATGCTTCATTGCAGATGGTGGCTTAATAACTCTGTGTTCTTAACTCCAGCTCCTCATGTACGCTTTAATCTTGTCTTACTGATTGATACCTATGGGATGTTGATTTTCTTGACTGTTTAAGCATTTCAGTAACCTGAATATTATTGCGCATAGTTTTGTTTACGTAGGAGTTGTCATAAAATCTTTGGTATTTTTGATTCCGTTATTTAAATATGCTGTGCTATCTACATTAATGCCGAATTTACACGGTGGTCACCTTCTACCTGGTTATATAATTAACTTCTAATTAACCACCTGTCATGGGCATTTGGAAAATGCTGAGCCATGGGTGGGTTCTCTCTCTCTTTTCTCTGTCTCTCTCCTTTGCCCACATACAAAATCCCACCCCCACCACGAATAGAAAAAAAAAGTAAGGCTCAGCTAGTTGACCCCTGGCACCCATGTAGAAGACCTATTTTGAATGCTTGGCTGCTGGCCTCAGCCTTGCCTAGCCTTGAGTATAGTGAACATTTCAAGAGTGAACAAGCTGATGGAAGAGATCTCTATTTCTCTCCTTCCTTTACATCTTCTTTCAGTCACTCTGCATTTCAGATGGATGAATAGATGGAGGGTTGGATGGATATTGGAAGAGAAAAAGGTTCTTAGTTCCGAAGGATACAAAAGTGTTTTGGGGGATGATGGGGCAGAATGGAAATACATGGAAATTAATGATAATTCTAATAACTAAATTTTTAAAAACCACTGAATTACACTTTACATTGTAAAGGTGTTGAATTTTATGTGTGTCTCAGTGTAAAACATTGGAATCTGTGGAGGCAATTTGTTATTCTGTTAAGAAATTGATGGAATGATAAAATCACCAAATCATAATTACAGTTAGATTAGTGTACTAGGTGGTTTCCCATATAAAAATACCATGAAACAGTAACTATATAAAAGTTCTGAGACAACTATAGCCTAAGAATTTTTTACCTCTAAATTTACTCAAGTCAAAATTGACATTCAAGTGTCCACAATTTTAGGATTTTAGCATCTGTGAGTGATGGGCTTGCTGTTTGGTAATTAATGGTGAAAACCAAAGGATAAATATTGGAAACGACTCAAGACTTCAAAAGCTGGTAAAACAATGGGTAACAGTTTTTTAACTAATATAATATTGGACAAAACATTGAAGTAATGTAACAATAGATTTCTGCAAAACAAAGTATTTGGCATAATACAATATGTAAATATGTTAATTTTTAACCTCATATAGCAGTTGAAATATGCAATTCTAGCCCCATGTTTTCTAAAATATTAAGAATATTTTAAAATGTAGCATCTTGAATTGTAGGTAAACATGAACACTCTACTTCAAATTAATGTTGGATAGTTATTAATGTCAGGCAGTGTTACAGACTAATCAAAACAGAGGAACATTCCATTTCCTCTTGGTCACTGATTGTAATAGGGCTACACAAATATAAAAGTAATAAATGGGTTGTTTATGTGCTGGAGATTTCGGGGACTGGCCCTGTGTTGTAGCGGGTAAAACCGGCACCTGCAGTGGCAGCATCCCAAATAGGCACCAGTTTGAGTCCCTGCTGCTCCACTTTCGATCCAGCTCTCTACTGTGGCCTGCGAAAGCAGTAGATAATAACGCAAGTCCTTGGGCTCCTGCACCTGTGTGGGAGATGTGGAGGAAGCTCCTGGCTCCTGGGTTAGCATAGCTCTGGCTGTTGCAGCCAGTTGGGGAGTGAACCAGTGGATGGTCTCTCCCTCTCTCTGCCTCTCGTGTCTTGTGTAACTATTTCAAATAAATAAGTGAATCTTCAAAAAAAAAGAAAAAAAGTGAAAACTCGATCAAGAGTTTTTGACTTGCAAGTATGATCTAGGAGACACTCAATTCAGGAAAGTGCAGAGTAAATGTGTCAGTTGCTGGGTTAAAGAACAAGTCAGATGAGGACTGAGAAATCCTCTTATGTAATTTCAGCCAACACTTTTAATGAAATCAGCCAAAAACCTGATTGTGAGTTTAGAGAGTGTGTAGTGTGAATAATTAAAAAAAAATGAAACAATCGTGTGAAGTTCTGTGAAATGAGCTCACAAGAAGGTGAGTTTTTTTGTTTTATTGTTGACTCAAGGCAGGGGGGAAATCTTACTTGTTTCCTAGTAGAAATAGTCATGTAGAGTCATGGATCAGTAAGTGGTGTTAAAACTGTAAAGGGAGGATGTGATATGGAACCTGAGTAGAGAAGTTAGTTTTATAGAACAAGCAAAACTACTTTTCTCATAATATGCAGGGAAGACAAAGTTTATGGATTTACTTGTGGGATGTTAGATACATGGGCTTTCAATTCTTGATCCACAGATAGGTAGTGGTGGAACTTTAAGGGAAAAATGCGAAACAGAGTCCACTGAAGATTCATGGATTTTTTTTAAGATTTTATTTATTTGAGAGGTAGAGTTCTAGTCAGAGAGAGAGAGAGAAAGGTTTTTAATCCACTATTTCACTCCCCAAATGTCTGTGACTTCTGGAGCTAGGCTGATCTCAAGCCAGGAACCAGAGGCTTACTTCAGTTCTCCCACATGATTGCAGGGGCTCAAGCACTTGGTCCATTCTCTGCTGCTTTCCCAGGCCATAGCAGAGAGCTGCATCAGAAGAGGAATAACTGGGACTAGAACCCATGTCCATATGGGATGACAGCACTGACAATGGAGGATTAACCTACTGTGCCAGAGCCTTGGCCCCAGTAGTCTTATGTTTAAGAAAGAATATTCATGTTGCTTAGTTTTTATAATGAATAATTTGTATAGATTTATGTGCTGAAGGAAAAGTTGCATCATGCAAATTTGTAATTCCAGCAGCTGAGTAAAATGAAATGAAAAGAGGAGCATAGAAATGGAGAAAATGTTGAAGGGAATAGAGAGGTCAGCTGTGTTATTACACAGTTTTGTTAAATTTGATAGAAAAAATTTTGGAGATTTTCATTAAAAATTCTCCCATCAGTTTTTTTTTACTTGTATTTATTGCAGAGGTACAGAAATTCTGATATTGTAAATTCTGTTAATGGTTCAAATGATATGTTTTTTTTCATTTATTAAACTTTTACTTAATGAATATAAATTTCCAAAGTACAGCTTATGGGTTACAATAGATTTCCCCCTCCCATAACTTCCCTCCCACCCACAACCCTCCCTTTTCCTACCCCCTCTTCCCTTCCATTCACATCAAGATTCATTTTCAATTCTCTTTATATACAGAAGATCAGTTTATATATATTAAGTAAAGATTTCAACAGTTTGCCCCCATATAGCAACACAAAGTGAAAAAATACTGTTGGAGTACTAGTTATAGCATTAAATAAGAGTGTACAGCACATTAAAGACAGTTCCTACATAATATATTTTTTAAATTAATTAATTTTCTATGCCATTTCCAATTTAACACCAGGTTTTTTTTCATTTCCAATTATCTTTATATATAGAAGATCGATTCTGTATACAATTAGTAAAGATTTAGTTAGAGTTAGAAATTTAGTTAGAGTTAGAAATGTGCCAGGGGATTCCAATACAGTCCCATCAAGGTGGCATGTACCAATGCCATCTCACTAGTCCAAGTGATCAATTTCAGTTCACAATTGATGGCTCTGATAGGTCTAAGAATCAAAGGGATTACACAAACAAGTGTCTGCTAATACTAACTGATAAAATCAAAAAGGGAGAGAACGATCCATCATGGGAAGTGGGATACACAGCAGACTCGTAGAATGGCAGATGTCCTAAACAACACTCTAGCCTCAGAATCAGCCCTTAAGCCATTTGGATATGGCTGAAGAGCCCATGAGAGTATTGTAGGCATGGAAAGCCAAGACACCATGGAAAAGAAAAAAAAAGAAGACCTAACTGACAGATCTCTGTGAGTGAGATCCCAGTGGAAAGAATGGGGCCATCAAAGAAGGAGGTACCTTTCTCCGAAGGGAGGAGAGAACTTCCACTTTGACTATGACCCTATTGGAATAAGATCAAAGTCGGCAAACTCTAAAGGCTTCCATAGCCTTGACAGCTCATGACTAGAGCCTAGGGAGATTACTGACACCATAAACAAGAGTGTCAAATTGTTAAGTCAGCAACAGGAGTCACTATGTACTTGCATCTCATGTGGGATCTGTCCTTAATGTGTTGTCTAATGTACAGTGATGCTATAACTAGTAGTGAAACAGTATTTTTACACTTTGTGTTTCTGTTTGGGTGCAAACTGATGAAATGATTTGGTTTTAAACACATTTGATCTCTTTTACTAAATATTTATTCCATCCATCTCAACAAAAAAGTATTTTTCATTTAATGCAAAATTCAATCATAGTTCTTAAACTTAGGGTATGTGAGATATGAGGCTTGTGATGCAAGGGTAATAAGTAAGACAGAAGGTGGAAAATTGTTAGGGAAGATTTTATTTAGTTGCATGGCTGTGGTTTGTATTTCATTTAATAGAAGAAGGATCTATTAGGTATTAGAAGTACTATAGAAGAAAAAATTTACTGGATTTTTATTTTGACGGGCTTAACCAGAGCAGTATCTTGGGGTATTTGAAAGTATTTGGAAGACAGAGAGATGACACACAATTGAATTTTTTTTCCTGGGGTGGGCAGTGATAAGTCACTTTAACAACAATCTGATTTTCTGAGTCCAGGCAATTTTTGAAGATAGGCAAATTGTGGGAACCAGTATTAAGAAAAAGAATATGGCACATAAGCTTCACACTGAAAATTGCATTTGAATGGTGTCATGTGTGGGTGTGTTTGATACAATTGTAAGATACCTTGCCAAAAGTAATTATTAGCAGCATTATTAATTTTCAGATATGCTTTTTTTATTTTGGAGAGATCTTACTCTAAAGCTTAAAAGTTCTTTGTTACTACAATTTTAAGGCAGTTTACATTAACTGTCTCACTGTAGTGTACCATCCTGACAGTTGTAGTTTGATTCTTTAAAAATTTGTGATTCAACAGAAGCAGATAAGATGAAATGGTATTAAGGTGTAGTTCTTTTCTAAGTGCTGGTTTTACTGCTAGGATATTGCTTCTAAGATCTTTAAAAAATCTGTAACACATAGTCGTCATTTGACTTAGGGATAGCAAGGATGAAATATTTCCTTTCGTGTCTTGAATTATTAGGAGTTTATGTGAAATTTTTTTACATGAAATACATCTCATGGTAAAAATCAACCACTTTTATGTAAGCCAGATTAAATATTACATTCACAAAAAGACCTCTTAAAAATACCATCATCTTCCTTAAATATCTGTTATTGTTCAGGATGTATTTTTTGCCATTTCAGTGGATGATGCGGGTAAAATAGAATACGAAAATTCCTCTGGAGTGACCATGGATGCAGAGGCAGAAATGAATCCTTGTAAAGTAGATGGCACTTGCCCTGAAGTGATCAAAGTGTACATTTTTAAAGCTGACACTGGAGAGGATGACTTAGGTAAGGGGAGATTTAAGCATTTTATTTATCCTGTTCCAAATAGTTTAATATGATGAACTTTTTCCTGAGATTTTTTACTTTCTTATATAATTATGTCAGATGGAAAATTTGAAATCTTTTCCAACACTTTAAGAGTTACTTTTAATGTTATAAAAACATTGTAAAAGCTAATAAATGAAATGGGTCAAACAAAATTTGAAATAAATTCTTAGAGCTGTCTTCTTCCCTGAAAGGTGGAACTGTAGACATTGTAGAGAGTGAGCCTGATAATGATCATGGAGTCGAATTACTTGATCAGAACAGCAGTATTCGTGTTCCCAGGGAAAAGATGGTTTATATGGCTGTTGATGAGTCTCAACAAGAAGATGAAGATCTAAGTAAGCAGGGGGGCTCTCAATGGGAGATATGTTTATGTTTCTATTCAACTTTTTAGTGCAAGCAATCTCTGAAGGAAAGAAACGGCACTGTTTTAGAGATTTTTTTATGCTGTCATACTCCAAGGAGAGACATCACTTTAATGTAAGCTTAGATTGTTGTTTTATAAACAGATTATGAGGAACAGCATTTGGCCCAGCAGTTAAAACACCAGAGTCCCATATCAGAGTGCCTAACTTGAACTCCAAACCTGGCTATACTCCCAGTTTCCCCACTGATGCATACCACTGGGGACAGGATATGATGTTCAAGTATTTGAGTCCTTGCCATACACATAGGCTAAAGCTAATACAGGCATTTGGAAAATGAACAAGTATATAGGCTTGTGGCCATCTGTTTGTGTGTCTCTCAAATTATGTACCAAAAAAACTACACAGGGAAAACCAATAATTATTGAATATTTATTGCTGTGTTTTCCTGATAATATATTTTTCTTGTGTAATCTCTGTAAACCTAATCACAAAGCTTTTATAATTTTCCACTTAGATGTTGCTGAAATTGCTGATGAAGTTTATAGGGAAGTGATTGTAGGAGAGGAAGATGCTGCTGTTGCAGCAGCTGCTGCTGCTGTACATGAACAACAAATGGATGACAATGAAATCAAAACCTTCATGCCAATAGCATGGGCAGCTGCTTATGGTGGGTCACATGCCAGCTATGTGGATTCATACTTCTTGAGCAATCAGTTTATTGCTGGAAAATAATTTCCATAGTTTTATAGATTTCAGAAGTATGAAGTTTATTGGAGTGGTAATTTAAGCAAAAGGAAAGAAAAATTTCATATTTTGTTGACTTCATTTAATCTTATTCTATATTTCTGTTGTGATGTTTCATATATTACTGTATGGGCTTTTAAACTCAGATTTTTTATATTGAGTTTATGTAGCTTATGACGTTACAATTTTGGGAGACAACCCCGAAAACTGTGGGGCAAAAGTGAATGCTGAAATTGGAAGCTAGGCATTTTTTGTGATCTTGCTATAAACATGCCCATTAAACCCTTTACCTAAATTAGGGAATTTCTGTCATTCATGAGTATCATGGCTTATTTCTCATTGTTGTAGTTAATAAGGAATTCCTAATTCTTTATCATTTATAAGACTGTATAATTTTGTTTTTTAATGCACATCGTTAGGTAATAATTCTGATGGAATTGAAAACGGAAATGGCACTGCCAGTGCCCTCTTGCACATAGATGAGTCTGCTGGCCTTGGCAGACTGGCTAAACAAAAACCAAAGAAAAGGAGAAGACCTGATTCCAGGCAGTACCAAACAGGTGAGGGCACACAAGTTCCACCACGCAGTGTGTTCTGCGAGCTCTCAGATGAAACTCTAGTATGTATCCACAGAACTGTCATGATGGCATTTTAGCCACTAGCTTGCAGCTTTGGTATATAGAATTTGAAAATACAATTTTCAGAATTCAGTGATATTCATGAATGATTTTTTTAGATAAGAAAGAAGCAGGTTTTGGATCATAATTTGAGACAGGGTGAAAAATCTCAGGATTCAGTGAAATAACAATTTGTAAAATATGTTTACATGAATAATATAAATATGTCAGAAGGCAAGCATAATTTACAGATGAGCAGAATATATGTACTTAAGTTGTTCAGGGGCCATATTCCTTTCCTGGATTGATTTGTATACTGATTGACACTTTAGAGAGAATTGTCATATATATGGTTAAGTCTTACTGTCAGCCTAAATTTTACTAGAAATGATCTATAAGTAGAAATGTTGGACTTTATTTTTAGAAATGATTCTCTGCACGTTCCTAAACTGATGTAGTTTTGTCATTGTTTGATTTTTTTTCCTTAAACTCGAGGGAGTCAGGTCAATTGAATCATCTGAGCAGAACAGTTTTTTTTTTTTAATTACTCAGACTGTCTCATGTTGCCCGGCAGTAAAAGGAATACTATTAATTTGAGTGTTTTTTCCAAGAATGTTTAAATCATGTTGCATTTTGAAGAAACCTAAGCAACTTGGTTTGATCACTCATGCACCCTTCTTTTGCTTTCTTAGCAATAATTATTGGCCCTGATGGACATCCCTTGACTGTCTATCCTTGCATTATTTGTGGGAAGAAGTTTAAGTCCAGAGGATTCTTGAAAAGGCACATGAAAAACCATCCTGAGCACCTTACCAAGAAGAAGTATCACTGTACTGACTGTGACTATACTACCAACAAAAAGTTAAGTTTACACAACCATCTAGAAAGCCACAAGCTGACCAGCAAGACAGAGAAGGTTATTGAATGCGATGAGTGCGGGAAGCATTTCTCTCATACTGGTGCTTTGGTTACTCACAAAATGATTCATAAAGAAAAAGTAGCTAACAAAATGCACAAGTGTAAATTCTGTGATTATGAGACGGCTGAACAAGGGCTATTGAATCGCCACCTCTTGGCAGTCCACAGCAAGAACTTTCCTCATATTTGTGTGGAGTGTGGTAAAGGTTTCCGTCACCCATCAGAGCTCAAAAAGCACATGAGAATCCATACTGGCGAGAAGCCATACCAATGCCAGTACTGCGAATATAGGTCTGCAGACTCTTCTAATTTAAAAACACATGTAAAAACTAAGCATACTAGAGAAATGCCATTCAAATGTGACATTTGTCTTCTGACTTTCTCCGATATCAAAGAGGTGCAGCAGCATGCTCTTATCCACCAAGAGAGCAAAACACACCAGTGTTTGCATTGTGACCACAAGAGTTCGAACTCAAGTGATTTGAAACGACACATTATTTCAGTTCACACAAAGGACTACCCCCACAAGTGTGACATGTGTGATAAAGGCTTTCATCGGCCTTCAGAACTTAAGAAACATGTGGCTGCTCACAAGGGTAAAAAAATGCATCAGTGTAGACATTGTGATTTTAAGATTGCAGATCCATTTGTTCTGAGTCGCCATATTCTCTCAGTTCACACAAAAGATCTTCCATTTAGGTGTAAGAGATGTAGAAAGGGATTTAGACAACAGAATGAACTTAAAAAGCATATGAAGACACACAGTGGCAGGAAGGTGTATCAGTGTGAGTACTGTGAGTATAGCACTACAGACGCCTCAGGCTTTAAACGGCATGTTATTTCTAATCATACAAAAGACTATCCTCACCGATGTGAGTACTGCAAGAAAGGGTTCCGAAGACCTTCAGAAAAGAACCAGCACATCATGCGACATCATAAAGAAGTTGGCCTGTCCTAACAGTACTTACAGAGATGATTGAAAAAATAACTGGTGTTCGTAGAAACTTCATGTTAAAGACAGTTACTATCACTTACTTAAATACTGTATTAATTTATGCTATGTACAAAAGCAATTATTCCAACATTTCTTTATATTTTATTCAAGAATATTCTGAATGCTGTTCAGTCCTCTAATAAGTTTGGGCAACTGGCAACAATTAGGTTGCTTTCAAGAAGGTAATCGCACAATCTATACTGAATTTACAGTTTTAGAGCTTTACTGTTTTAACTATTTACACTGTTCACCGTGATGGTACTTGTCTAAGACAAAGTAAGATTGGTAACTCTAACAGTAAAGATGTTTTCCCCCACATAAATTTTTTTCCATTAATAGATGCATCTGCTAATATAAACTGGGAGATTTTAATGTCACATCTTATAACATGGAAATCATTTTCTTGTCTTTCTTACTGTTCTTTTCAGACTACCTGACAGACTAAATTCGAAACTCTAGCATATGGAACACTGACTAGATTTGTATTTGGTTTTCATTTTGTTTAATAGGCAAAATATGCAGCTAAAGAAAGCTTACATTTTCTTTTCAGTGCTTTCATCTTTTGTCAACATAGCCAACATAAAAAATTATATTGCAAGGGCATGTATTTTTTTTTATTCTATCTGTGTTGATTTACCTTGGAATAATATTTTAAAAACATGACTTAACTGAAGATTGAATTTAGAGGTAAATGTGGCTCCTAAGATTTTTTGCAACTTGATGTGTATGCTGTACACTGAATTTGAGATATGAGTGTGTTTGCTCAAAACATATTTAATGACAATCTCAAATTTGATAAAATGTGGAATAGTTTGAAAGATGTTATGATTTTTAAGAGCTGCTTGGTAAACTTGTTCTTGAGAGCATTGATTCACATGAAGAATTAGAAGGAAAATAAGGACACTGGAAAGGGCAAAGCTATTCTTTAAATATTTTTGATAACTGAAAAATGGAAAGTAAGGTATTCCTAGGTGAAATGTTTTCATATAATTTCACATTCATACCTTAAATCTTGTCTCCTTCTGGGAGGCTAATTCAGTTTTCTGTTGAGAATTCTGTGAGGAAACTCTATTTTAAAAAAGAGACAATTAAAGAAGTAATGGCTCCATGTGTTTGTTACCACCTGGGATTTGCAAGTCCAGTCTTTTTCATTGTTTAGAGAGTTTGCAAAATTTAAAAAGATTTAAAATGCAAGTTGGCTTTGATTGGAAGATAAAAGTAGGTTTTAGTAACTAAAATCCTGTTGCATTGTTGGAATCTACCAGGTCTTTCAGTTTTATCTTATGTTTGAGAGTTAACATTTTTAGCAGTTAGTAAGTAATTTTTCAGTTAATAAAGTGAATGCAACTCACTAGGATTTGGTGAATATGAATATGAATTTTGGAGAACCGAAGCCACTTTTTAAGTTACGTCAGTTGAGTATTACACATACATATTTCGCACAAGGGAATTAGAAAACTTCTTCCCCATTTGATAACTGATTTCATTAAGTTGCTTCATTCCACTTATCATAACCGTTAAGTTTTTATCTGTCATCTTTCTATATGGTACTAAGTTATATTCAGAAGCTGTATTTACAGGATTAGAAGTCTAAGTGGTGTTTAACAGCCCCTATTATGCTAGATTAATTTAGTCTAGCTTAAAAGTCACTGGGCATATGGGAATTTAAACCTAATGTCAGCCAAAGCCCTGGAATAGATTTTGTTTTGGAACATCTTACTCCTTTTTAGAACATAGTCATACCTTCTCCCAGTTTTTAATGTTATTCTCTGTCCTGTTTCTGAAAACTCTGTTTCTTATTTACTTCTAAAACCTTATTTGAATTTGAATTTTTTCCTTGGGTAATAGAAAATGCTTATAAGACATTTATTTAGGAATTTTAAAACATTCTGTGAAGTTTATTGATGAGGAAATCAGTACATACTTATATTTTAGAATGAATTGAAAGATTAATACAACAAGGCTTATTTCTCACATAGGCTGGAGTTATTCAAAGTTTTTTTTTTATTTTTATTTTTAATATAATATATATTATATGTATATATATTGACAGGCAGAGTGGATAGTGAGAGAGAGAGAGACAGAGAGAAAGGTCTTCCTTTTTGCCGTTGGTTCACCCTCCAATGGCCGCTGTGGCCAGCGCATTGTGCTGATCTGAAGGCAGGAGCCAGATGTTTCTTCTGGTCTCCCATGCAGGTACAGGGCCCAAGGACTTGGACCATCCTCCACTGCACTCCCGGGCCACAGCAGAGAGCTGGCCTGGAAGAGGGGCAACCAGGATAGAATCTGGCACCCTGGTGGGCGGCAAGATGGCGGAATAGGCAGGGAGCACACTATTAGTCGGGGGGAAAGAAAGTTTAATATAAGTGGAGATACTGCAGGGTCAAGGAAGAGTAGGGGATGAAACAGCAGAGGAAACACTTCCAGAACTAGTGATTCACAGTGGACCTGCGTGGAGAGCGTGAGAGCCCAAGTTCGGGACACCAGCAACAGACTCAACACACCAGCGCTGGAACGTGAGGTGAGCCGAACCTCAATAGCCTGAGATACCAGCGGGCAAGCGGAAAGAGGAAGCTAGAGGGAACGAGGCTTGAAACTCCGTGGGGAAAAGTCCACCAGGCTAACTAGAAGAGAAATAGGAAAAAAATTTAAAAAGTGACCGACACAAGTTTCTCTCTCTCCGCTCACCTCTCAAAGGTGAGCAAGACAGAGCAGGCGCCATTTTGGACATACGTCATAAGCAGGGCGACCTCAGGTCTGCACCAGCCCTGAGCCTAGCAGAAAAACCTGACTCTGGGGGGAGGGGTGAAATAACAGGAGATTAACATCTAACTTGGCAACCCAGTGGGAGACTGCAGGAGAATTGGAGCCCACACTGAGGGCAGCACAGATTCCCTGTGTGGTCCTTGGGAAAGAGCTTCTGATCTCTGGCTCCTGTGGGTATATCATTTGCCTGCTAACTACCTCCAATTACGTTCAGCTGTGTGCAAATACTTCCCTTTTGAATCAAAAAAAGAAAGAGAGATTTACCACACCTAACCTGGGAGTGTCATCTTTGACACACCCTCAACCCTGAGGAACCAAACACAGCTCTCAGTCCACACTCATCTCAAGCCCCTAAGGCTCCACCGAAAGCAGACAGTCCACTTAATATAGAGCCATAGTGTAACAAGAAAAAACACCACAGTGAAGAAACCAAATATCTCCAACATGCCAAACAACAAACGCAAAAACCAAGCTAACAAGAACAAGGAAGACACTATGACGCCCCCAAATGAAAAAGACACCCCAATTCAAGATTATGAAGATATGAGATCAAAGAAATGCAAGAAGCGGATCTCAAAAAATTGATAAGAACATTAAGAAGTTCTCAAAAACAAATTCTTGAACTACAGAAATCCTTCATGGACAAGATAGAAAATCTCTCTCGTGAAAGTGAAATATTAAGGAGGAATCAAAATGAAATGAAACAACTAGTGGAACAAGAAACTCTGATAGTGATGAGAAATCATAATGAAATGAAGAATTCAATAGATCAAATGACAAACACATTAGAGAGCCTTAAAAACAGAATGGGCGAAGCAGAAGAGAGAATATCAGACTTAGAAGACAGAGAACAGGAAAGGAAACAGGCAAATCAAAGAAAAGATGAAGAAATTAGAAATCTAAAAAATATTGTCAGGAATCTACATGATACTATTAAAAAACCCAACATTCAGGTTCTAGGAGTTCCTGAAGGCATGGAGAGGAAGAAAGGATTAGAAGGCATTTTCAGTGAGATACTAGCAGAAAATTTCCCAGGTTTGGAGAAGGACAGAGGCATCTTAGTACAGGAAGCTTATAGAACCCCTAATAAACATGACCAAAAGAGATCCTCACCACGATATGTTGTAATCAAACTCACCACAGTGAAACATAAAGAAAAGATCCTAAAATGTGCAAGAGAGAAACGTCAGATTACTCTCAGAGGATCTCCAATTAGACTCACAACAGACTTCTCATCAGAAACCCTACAAGCTAGAAGGGAATGGCGAGACATAGCCCAGGTACTAAGAGAGAAAAACTGCCATCCCAGAATACTATATCCGGCAAAGCTCTCATTTGTGAATGAAGGTGAAATTAAGACTTTTCATAGCAAACAGAAACTGAAAGAATTTGTTGCCACTCATCCTGCCCTGCAAAAGATGCTTAAAGATGTGTTACACACAGAAAGACAGAAACATGGTCACCAATATGAAAGAAGGTAAAGGAAGGAAACCTCACAGCCAAAGATCACAGGAAGCTCAATTTCTCTTTGACATAGAATTAAACTCTGATGCTCTGTTAAAGCAATGTGTTAAAGTAATCTATTATGTTCTCTTGATGTCTGTTAAATTCTAATTGTTCAAAAACAGCTGAATTTTTATTAAGAGCTATGGGTTATTTAAATATGTGCTTATTTTCAAAGATTTGAATAATCACCTTGTAACAATGATCAAATTTGGTCTATGTGATGTCCTGATTTTAAGGAATCTTATTTCAAGCAGATATTTTGGATTTTGAGCCTTCTTGGCATTCTTGACAGGCATGCAAAAAATCAAAGTTTCAAACAATCTGGTCTCTAAAACTTCCAGTAAATCCTGGACTTTGGTTTTTCCAGTTTGGGCCCAACTGAAAAAATCAAAGGACCTATGTCTCTCATCTTATAGAGACACCAACTAATAAGTCTATTTGGATGATATTAGAAGGACTGTCAAGATGTGATGTGGTACCAGACTTTAAGTTTCTATAATGGAAAATGCTATTAATACAAATGTTTGAAAATTAAAAAGTCTAATGATCTTGTGTTACTAGACATGATATTTACCTCAATGAGAAAGCCCTAGAGGCCTAAATTTAGGGTTAAATACTTGTAAAATCCTACAGGTTCTTTCAAAAATACTGTGAAGTAATAAGTGCCTCTTGTTGGTTGATGAGTTTATAATTTTAAACATGGCGACTTAAAGTCTTTTGTCATCCACAGTTATATATGATGTGCTGCTCATAAAACTAAAGCATTTTTGGTTCTGTGTTTAGCTGTCCTTTTATAGGTTCCTATGGACTTTTTCCAGTCACTTTTATTGTATTCAGTACTTTGGGATGGCTCTGTAAACAGATGAAGCCAATAATGTATTAACAGTACCAACTGAGAGAAAGTATGGTTAACTGAGGTTACTAAAATGAAAAAGCAATTCAAATCAATTGGCAATCTACAAAAAGAGTTAAAGATTTTAAAAGCTATTATTAAAATTGCTATATTGGTCTATTATGCTATAGTATATGTGTGTACATATTGTATGTCCACATGGGGAAATTTTATTAAGAGTTTTATTTTAAATGGCTTATAGATAAGATTGTCCATAAATTTAAGCTGCTAAAATCAATCAAAGATACATTTTAATTTGTGGGACCTGAATCTGTGTATCATATGTTTTAGACTTGTTGGTAGAAAGAAACTAAAACATTTTAGATGGTTGTGCTTAAGTTGACTGGCTAAACAAACTACACCATGTTAGATATTTAAGAGGTGTTTTCAAATACATGATTCTTAAAATTTATAGAAGGCATTGGACCTTCTGGTAAATGTTTTCTTAAGTTGTCATCTAATGGTTGAAACGGTTTGCTAAGTATTCATGTGATATTGCTATTGTCAGCAAGCGATCTAGGACTTGCTCCCTCATTTCTCTATTCTAAGCCCAACTTGTTCTTTCATTTCTCTATTCTCTTCAAGGTAGGAAACTAATTCTATTATGAAGGAATCTGTAGGATGCACAATTTAATCTTTAGACCTTATAAAAGAGATGGCTAACATTTTTCTGCAATAGCATAGCCAAAATAAGAACTTAAATAATAATCTCATAGCTAGATTCACTTCGCCATCAGCGAAGTATACAGTAAGTAGAAAAAAACCTCCCTTTCAGACCAAAGGGAAACAAAGTTTTTAAGGGAGAATATAATTTTCCTCATGGGCATTGTCTACCTTAGAAAAACTACTACAGAACATGCCTGTGACTATAGACTTGTAGTTCAGGCCACCGAAGATTAGAGATGCGACTTGGGCTCTCCCTTGACTTGCATCCTCTGGTCTGCTTTAACACAAACCAAGAGGAAAAGAAAGCTAGGCATCAGAAGCAATGGGTGGCAGGTCTATCAATGGCTGATCTGTACAGTGATATGCCCTCAAGGAGACCCAACAGGCCAGTCCACTGCAGTGGCTTTCAAGGTGGTAAGCCTGGGCTTCAGCAGAAGTCAGCTTGTGAAGCGCCGTGGCAGCTCTGCCAAGAGTTGGATCACTGGAAATGGACCTGCCCTGGAGTCAAAGGATGCCCAGGTCAGAGCCACAGATCTTATTGGCTCTAAGCTGAAAAGCCCTTCACTCAGCCCAACTTCCAAAGTGACCACTGCAGCTGAGGGGATGGTCAAGTAGGGTCAGCAACATTGCAGGCAGAACTGTAAATTTCTTGTTAGAGATGCCCCCTGCCTTGACCTGGCCAGCTCTCCTCCCAGGCCAGCCAAGTAATGAAAGTCAACAGAGTGCCTTCCCCTAGGAGGTTCACACCTCCCTTAGGATATACCCCATGTGAAGAGATAGATAGGTCTGGGCCTCTGAATTTACAAGGTCTAAAGCCCACCAGATTATTATCAAGCCCCTTCTATCAGGTTCTATTTGCCTCTCAATCAGAAAACTTAATTGTAGCTTAGACAGCACCTTTCTTAGCTCCTCTAATAATGACTCTGTCCTTTGTTCTAGCCCTGTCTAGCACATTTTGGCCTCATTCCTTTGTAATCATAACCTCTACTCTACCACCAATGGCGCTACTCCCAACCTGTGTGTACTGATGGTCCTCTTCCCCACTTAATGCTGTATAATTGTTCAAACCTGGTAAATGTCACTCTTAGGATCATTGGTTACTATCCTCACTCTGTCTTTTATGACCTTGTCTAAATATGATCAGAGTCGGCAAACTTGGAAGGCTTCCATAGCCTTGGCAACTCATGACGACAGCCTCGGATGGTTACTGGCGCCATAAACTAGAGTGTCAATTTGTTGGGTCAACAACAGGAGCCACTGTGCACTTGCTCCTCATGTGGGATCTCTGTCCTTAATGTGCTGTACATTGTGATTTAATGCTATAACTAGTACTAAAACAGTATGTTTCACTTTGTGTTTCTATGTGGGTGTAAACTGTTGAAATCTTTATACTAAATTGATCTTCTGTATGTAAAGAGAATTGAAAATGAATCTTGATGCAAATGGAAGGGGAGAGGGAGTGGGAGAGGGGAGGGTTGCGGGTGGGAGGGAAGTTATGGGGGGGGGGAAGCCATTGTAATCCATAAGCTGTTCACTGGAAATTTATATTCATTAAATAAAAGTTAAAAAAAAAGAAAAAGAAAAAAAAATAAAAATAAAAATAAAAAAAAGAATCTGGCACCCTGACTGGGACTAGAACCCAGTGTGCTGGCGCTGCAAGGCGGAGGATTAGCCTGTTAAGCCATGGCGCCGGCCCATTAATATATTTAATTTTTTTTTTATTTCTTCACAGGCAGAGTGGATAGTGAGAAAGAGAGACAGACAAAAAAGTCTTCCTTTGCCATTCATTCACCCTCCAATGGCTGCCACGGCCAGCGCACCATGCTGATCTGAAGGCAGGAGCCAGGTGCTTCTGGTCTCCCATGGGGTGCAGGGCCCAAGTACTTGGGCCATCCTCCACTGCCTTCCTGGGCCATAGCAGAGAGCTGGCCTGGAAGAGGGGCAACCGGGACAGAATCCAGCACCCTAACCAGGACTAGAACCCGGTATGCCGGCACTGCAAGGCGGAGGATTAGCCTATTGAGCCACGGCACCAGCCCATTAATAGATTTTTACATCATTTGTCAATGATGAATGGAATGAAGATTTGTGGATCAATTTGTGGGGATTCTAATCTATTTCTTTTGTCCACATTTCTATTTTTGTCAGTGTCATGATAATTTAATAATAACTGCATCCTGTATTGCACAGATTCTTGCAGCTATATGGTCAACAAGGATATTACTTATAGTTCTGTTTACTTATTATGACTCTGATTTTGCAATGAAAGCATTGCTGAACTCACTTAAGGAGTTGGAGAATTCCCACCTTTTCAATGATTTTGATTGGTTTAATAATGAATTCCATTAATTTTTGGTTAAAAAGTCATGTGTTCATGACTTTTTTTTTTGCAGGTATCTTAATTATTGAATCAAACTCTTTCAAGGTTCTTAGGCTATTTTATGTATTGTGCCTCAATTTTGGTAAATTATGTGTGTTCTGAAAACTATCATATCTTCTAGATTTTTCAATTTGTTAGCATGTAACTGTTTGTATTAATACCTAATTATTCCATTCACATCAAGATTCTTTTTCAATTATCTTTACATACAGAAGATCAATTTAGTATATATTAAGTAAAGATTTCATCAGTTTGAACCCACACAGAACACAAAGTGAAAAATACTGTGTAAACACTAGTCATAGCATTAATTCACATTGAAATACACATTAAGGACAGAGATCCTACACGAAGAGTAAGTGCACAGTGACTCCTGTTGTTGATGTAACAAATTGACACCCTTGTTTAAGGCATCAGCAATCTCCCTAGGCTCTAGTCATGAGTTGCCAAGGCCATGGAAGCCCCGTGAGCTCGCCGACTTTGATCTCATTTAGACTGGGTCATAGTCAAAGTGGAAGTTCTCTCCTCCCTTCAGAGAAAGGTACCTCCTTCTTTGATGGCCCCGTTCTTTCCACTGGGATCTCACTCACAGAGATCTTTCATTTAGGTCTTCTTCTTTTTTTTCTTTTCCATGGTATCTTGGCTTTCCATACCTGAAATACTCTCATGGGCTCTTCAGCCAGATCCGAATGCCTTAAGGGCTGATTCTGAGGCCAGAGTGTTGTTTAGGACATCTGCCATTCTATGAGTCTGCTGTGTATCCCGCTTCCCATGTTGGAGAGGGAATGGGAGATGGGAGGGTTGTGGGTGGGAGGGAATTTATGGGGGAGGGGGAAGCCATTGTAATCAATGAACTGTACTTTGGATATTTATATTTACTAAATAAAAGTTTAAAAAAAGCTAATTATTATTCATTTTGTTTTGAAGCATCTCTTAGAACATCATTTTTTATTTTTGATTTATTAACTTTGATTTTCCTGGTGTTTTTAGACTGTTGTACCAACTTTTATCAATTTTTTTTTCAAAATGCCATTGCTTCATTCCACTGACACCTTACGCTTTTAATTTCAATTTTGATTAGTTTTCTCTAAATTGTATGTTTTTCCTACACTAAGATTTTGTTGGTATTTATTGTTTTCTATCTTCGGTGTCTTCCACTGCTAAATGATTTATCTGATGCCTCTTTAATTCTTTATCTAGTAATCTGTACCCATAAACTTTCCTGTTAGTACTGCTATTGCCCTATCCCTTATGGTTATCATGCTTGTATCTATTATCATTCTTTTGTAGCAGAATTTGTTTTCTGTTTTGATTTGTCCTAGCACACATTGTTCATTCAGAAGCATGTTGCTCACTCTCCTTATTTTTGCATATTTTCTGCAGTTCCTTATATACAGTCGCAACCTGTATTCAATACAATATAAAATTTTTATTTCATTTGTGAGACTTGTTTTGTGGTGTTGAAGGTTTTCTCTTATGAAGACTGTAACATGAATTGCTGGAGAGAATTTGTACCCAGATGCTATAGGAAGAAATGTGATGTTAATATCAAATAGATCCATTGGACACATACTGTAGGTTAAGTCTGTTACTCCTTTGTTGAAATGAATCTTAAAAAATCTGTCTACCCTATAATTGAGTTTACATACTTCCTTACATTTGCATCTTCACATTGATTGGATCAACTATTGTACAGTGTACCTCTTTTTCTCTTTTAAAAATATGTATTTTTATTTATTTGAAAGAGTTACAGAGAAAGGTACAGCCAGAGAGAAAGAGGGGTCTTCCAACCACTGGTTCACTCCCTGAATGACCACAATGGCCAGAAATGAGCTGATCTGAAGCCAGGAGCCAGGAGTCAATAGCTCCTTTGGATTGATATCCAGTGTTTCTTCTATTCTGCTCCATTGGTCTATCAATCGCTGTTGGTACCAGTACCAGGCTGTTTTGATTATAACTGCCCGGTAATATGTCTTGGAATGTCTGGTATTAAGATGCCTCCAGATTTGTTTTTCTTGTATAAGATTGCTTTACTATTCAAGGTCTCCTGTGCCTCCATATGAATTTCAGCATCATTTTTTCTAGATAGGAGAAGAATGATTTTGGTATTTTGTTTGTTATGACATTAAAACTGCAATTGCTTTCAGGAAATGGACATTTTGATGATACTGATTCTTCCAGTCCATGAACATGGAAGTGTAAGGTGTCCGGCACATAAAAAATCTTTCCAGGCAGACGAATCAATTAATTCACAGGCTTTTATTGGAGTTCTGCTCCTGGGCGAGGTTCCCCCATCCCAACAGAGCAACAGAGCAGGCGCCAGGGAAGTTGTGCGTCAGAGATTGGGAGAGTTCCTTTTATAGATTCAGGGCATGGGGGTTAAAGGTTGAGGCGGGTCTGATCCTCATTGGTTGACCTTTAGGCACCCGTAGGGACCTAGACAAGGACTTTTCTTCCCTGGAAGTACAGGAAGGAACTTTCCATTCCCGGAAGTGTAGGCTTTCCCTCCTTGCGGATCCCAAAGTTACCAGGAAGATTTATCCACTTTTTTGTATATTCTATGTCTTTCTCTAATGTTTTATAATTTTCATTGAGAGATCTTTGACATCCTTGGTAAAGCTTATTCCAAGGTATTTGATTGTTTTTGTTGCTATTGTGAATCAGATCCATCTTAGAAGTTCTTTCTAGGTCATGGCATTGTCTTTATATATAAAGCTGTTTGTTTCTCTGTATTGATGTTATATTTTGCTACTTTACCAAACTCTTAGTTCCAATAGTCTGTTAGTGGAGTCTTTTGGATCCCCTATATATAGAATCATGTCCTCTTCAAATAGAGATAGTTTGACTTCCTCCCCAATTTGCATCATTTTGATTTCTTTTTCTTGGCCAATGGCTCTGGCTGAAACTTCCAGTGCTATATTGAATAGCAGTGGTGAGAATGGGCATCTTTGTCTGGAACCAGATCTCAGTGGAAATGCCTCCAAATTTCCCCATTCAATATGATGCTGTCCATGGGTTTCTCAAAAATTGGCTTAGTTGTAATGAGGAATGTTTGTTATAGATCAAATTTTATCATGAAAAGGTATTGTATTTTGTCAAATGCTTTCTCCACATCTATTGATATAACCATATAGTTTTTATAACTTTTATTTAGAGAAAATAAATTTACAAAGTACAGCTTATGGATTACAAAGGCTTTTCCCCTGCATAACTTCCCTCCCATCCACAAAACTCTCATCTGCTGCTCCCTCTCCCCTTCCATTCACATCAAGATTCATTTTCAGTTCTCTTTATATACAGAAGATCAATTTAGCATATATTAAGTAAAGCTATCAACAGTTTACACCCACACAGAAACACAAAGTATAAAATACTGTTTCAGTACTAGTTACAACATTAAATTACAATGTACAGCACATTAAGGACAGATCCTACATGAGGAGTAAGTACACAGTGACTCATGTTGTTGACTTAACAAATGGACACCCTTGTTTATGTGTCAGTAATCACTCTAGGCTCTAGTCACGAGTTGCCAAGGCTATGGAAGCCTTTTGAGTTTGCCGACTTTGATCTTATTTAGACAAGGTCATAGTCAAAGTGGTAGTTTTCTCCTCCCTTCAGAGAAAAGTACCTCCTTCTTTGATGGCCCTGTTCTTTCCACTGGGCTCTTATAGAGATCTTTAATTTAAGTCATTTTTAAAAAAAATTTTTCCAGAATGTCTTGGCTTTCCATGCCAAAAATACTCTCATGGGCTCTTGAGCCACATGCGAATCCTTAAGGGCTGATTCTGAGGCCAGAGTGCTGTTTAGGACCTCTGCCATTCTATGAGTCTGCTGTGTATCCCACTTCCCATGTTGGATCGTCCTCTCCCATTTTATTCTGTCATATAGTTTTTGTTCTTCAGAATGTAATATATAACATTGACTGATTTTCTGATTTTTGAACCCTCTCTACATAACAGAGTAAATCGCACTTGATCCAGGTTTCTTTCTGATGTGTATTGGATTCAATTGGCTTAAATTTTGTTACACATTTTTGTGGCTATGCTCATCAGGGAAATTGGTCTGTAATTCTCTTTCAATGCTGCATCTTTCTCTGGCTTAGGAATTAAGATGATGCTGGCTTCATAGAAAGAATTTGGGAGGATTCCCTCTTTTTCGATTGTTCTGAATAGTTTGAGAAGAATTGGAGTTAGTTCTTCTTTAAATGTCTGGTAGAATTCAACAGTGAATCCATCTGGTCCTGGGCTTTTCTTTGTTGGGAGGGCCTTTATTACTGTTTCAATTTCTGTCTCAGTTATGGGTCTGTTTAGGTTTTCTGTGTCTTCCTGGTTCAATGTAGGCAAATTTCATGTGTCCGAGAATCTGTCCATTTCTGATAGATTTCCCTGTTTGCTGGCATACAAGTCCTTGTAGTAATCTCTGATGATTCTTTTTATTTCTGTGGCGTCTGTTGTTATATTTCCCTTTTCATCTCTGATCGTATTGATTTGGGTCTTTTCTCTACTTTTTTTAGTTAGTTGGGCCAATGGGGTGTCAATTTTGTTTATTTTTTCAAAAACCAGCTCCTCGTTTGTCTGATTTTTTGTAATGTATTTTTGGATTCAATCCTGTTGACTTCTTCTCTGATTTTAATTATTTCTCTTCTCCTACTAGATTTGGGTCTGGTTTGCTGGAGTTTATCTAGATCCTTGAGGTGAATTGAAAGCTCATTTCTTTGGTGCCTTTCCAATTTCTTGATGTAGGCACCTATTGATACAAACTTTCCTCTTAACACTGCTTTTGTTGTATCCCATAGGTTTTTGTATGTTTTTCTGTTATCCTCATTTACTTCCAGAAAATTTTTGATTTCTCTTTTGATTTTTTCTATGACCCATTTTCATTCAGGAGCATGTTCTTCAACCTCCATGTGTTTGCACGTGTTCTAGGGATTCCCGAGTTGCTAATTTCCACCTTCATTCCACTGTAGCCTAAGAAGCTGCATGGTGTGATTCTCAATCTTTTTAATTTTTTGAGACTTGCTTTATGGCCTAGTATTTGGTCAATCCTAGAGAAGGTTCTATGTACTGCTGAGAAAAATGTAAATGCTTTCTGTGTAGGATAAAAGATCTGTAGATATCTGTTAGATCCATTTGAGCTATAGTGTTGTTTAAATCTGCTGTCTCCTTGTTGATCTTCTGTCCTGATGATCTGTCTATCTCTTAGAGTGGAGTATTGAAGTCCCCCAGTACTATTGTATTGGGGTCTAAGTCTCCCTTTAAGCCCCTTAACATGTCTTTTAAATAAACCAGTGCCCAGTAACTAGGTGCATATACATTTATAATAGTTACATCTTCCTGTTGAATGGATCCCTTAATCATTATATAGTGTCCTTCTTTGTCTCAAGTTTTTGTGTTAAAGTTTATTTTACTTGATATTAAGATGGCTACACCAGCTCTTTTTTGGTTTCTATTGGCATGGTGTATATTTTTCCAACCTTTCACTTTCAGTCTGCATGCATCTTTGTGTGGGGAGCTACCCCCACATATAGCACTGTCATATGGAATTTTCCATACCTAGCCCTAACCTCGGGTTAAGGCGACCTGTTTACACCAAGACTTGCCTGAGATATGCAGGTGTTCTAGACCTCTAACTGCATAACAGGATGTTATTGATGTTATCAGTTGTTTGAATTTTATGTAACCTTTTGTTTGTTAGGCTATACTGTCTCTGTGTAACCATCTTTGAGCTTGTGGGGCTGTGGGTATATATACTCGTTTCTTGCTGTGCTCAGGACCGGTGGTTGAAGAGCCTCTCAGTCCCTTGTCGCCAAGCTCCCTACATTGGCTTGAAGCCTTGAAGGCATTAAACGCTGATGAATGGACCGAGTACTGTGTCTTCACTTAGTTTGTCGAGTGGCCACCGACAAATGGTGCCATGACTCGGATTTGCTTCATCAGGTAAGCCTCTAAAGAGGGAAGTCTATGGGCGCGAGCCACAGGAACTCAAGGGGGGCAGCTTAGCTCATGTAGGGCGTGGGAGACTGGGATTTAGCCTGGCAGCCCCTCCAATCTAACCATGGGAAACGCACAATCGCATAAGAATGTTAAATGGGTAGTCAAAGCTCTGCTAAAAAGTGCCACAATGCCGGTTTCTGGACATAACATTACAGAACTTTTTTTTTTATTTAATGAATATAAATTTCCAAAGTACAGCTTATGGATTACAAAGGCTTCCCCTCCCATAAATTCCGCCCTACCCGCAACCCTCCCCTCTCCACTCGCTCTCCCCTTTCATTCACATCAAGATTCACTCTCAATTCTCTTTATATACAGAAAATAGTTTAGTATATATAAAGATTTCAACAGTTTGCCCCCACATAGCAATTCAAAGTGAAAAAAAGATTGTTGGAGTACAAGTCATAGCATTAAATAGCAGTGTACATCACATTAATGACAGAGATCCTGCATGATTTTTTTAAAAAGATTGATTACTTTTCTATGTAATTTCCAATTTAACACCAAGGGTTTTTTTTTTTCCATTTTCAATTATCTGTATATACAGAAGATCGCTTCAGTATATACTAAGTAAAGATTTCATCAGTTTGCACCCACACATAACCACAAAGTGTAAAAATACTGTTTCAGTACTAGTTATAGCATTACTTCACCTTGGACAACACATTAAGGACAGATCCCACATGGGACGTAAGTACACAGTGACTCCTGATGTTGATTTAACAATTTAACACTCTTGTTTATGGCATGAGTAATCTCCCTAGGCTCTAGCCATGAGTTGCCCAAGGCTATGGAAGCCGTTTGGGTTTGCCGACTTCGATCTTATTCTGACAGGGTCATAGTCAAAGTGGAAGTTCTCTCCTCCCTTCAGAGAAAGGTACCTTCTACCTCGATGGCCCCGTTCTTTCCACTGGGATCACACTCGCTGAGATCCTTCATTAAGGTCTTCTTCTTCTCCTTCTCCTTCTCCTTCTTCTTCTTCTTTTCCCAGAATTTCTTGGCTTTCCATGCCTAAAATACTCTCATAGGCTCTTCAGCCAAATCCAAATGCCTTAGAGCTGATTCTGAGGCCAGAGTGTTATTTAGGACATCTGCCATTCTATGAGTCTGCTGTGTCTCCCCCTTTCCATGTGGGATCCTTCTCTCCCCCCCTTTTTTTGTTTTATCAGTTAGTATTAGCAGACATTAGTCTTGTTTGTGTGATCCCTTTGACTCTTAGATCTATCAGTGTGATAAATTGTGAACTGAAATTGATCACCTGGACTGGTGAGATGGCATTGGTACATGCCACCTTGGTGGGATTGTATTGGAATCCCCTGGCACTTTTCTAACTCCACCATTTGGGCAAGTCTGAATGATCATGTCCCCAATTGTACATCTCCTCCCTCTCTTTTTCTCATTCTTATATTTAACCGGGATCACTTTTCAGTTAAGATTTATACACCTAAGAATAATTGTGTGTTAATTACAGAGTTCTCAAAAAAATACTAAAATGTATAAAATATTACATTGTACATCAACAGTCAGCACCAGAACTGATCAACTCCTATTTCTCATAGTGTCCATTACACTTCAACCAGTTTCCCTTTGGTGCTCAGTTAGTTGTCACCGATCAGGGAAAACAAATGACATTTCATTTGGTACTGGCTTAATTCACTCAGCATGATGTTTTCCAGATTCCTCCATCTTGTTGCAAATGCCTGGGTTTCATTTTTTTTGACTGCTGTATAGTATTCCATAGAGTACATGTCCCATAGTTTCTTTATCCAGTCTACTGTTGATGGGCATTTGGGTTGGTTCCAGGTCTTAGCTATTGTGACTTGAGCTGCAGTAAACATTAATGTGCAGATGGCTTTTTTGTTTGCAAATTTAATTTCCTTTGGGTAAATTCCAAGTAGTGGGATGGCTGAGTTGAATGATAGGGTTATATTCAGGTTTCTGAGGCATCTCCAGACTGATTTCCATAGTGGCTTTCCCAGTTTGCATTCCCACCAACACTGGGTTAGTGTCCCTTTTCACCCACATCCTCTCCAGCATCTATTGTTGGTAGATTTCTGAATGTGGGTCATTCTCACCAGGGTGAGGTGAAACCTCATTGTAGTTTTGATTTGCATTTCCCTGATTGCTAGTGGTCTTGAACATTTTTTCATGTGTCTGTTGGCCATTTGGATTTCCTCTTTGGAAAGGTGTCTGTTGAGGTCTTTGGCCCATCTCTTAAGGGGATTGTTTGTTTTGATGTTGTGGAGTTTCTTGATTTCTTTGTAGATTCTGGTTATCAACCCTTTATCTGTTGCATAGAGTGCAAATATTTTCCCATTCTGTCAGTTTCCTATTCACATTCTTGACTATTTCTTTTGCAGTATAGAAACTTCTCAGTTTGATGCAATCCCAATAGTTAATTTTGGCTTTCACTGCCTGTGCTCCTGGGGTCTTTTCCAAGAAGTCTTTACCTGTGCCTATATCTTGCAGGGTTTCTCCAATGCTCTCTAATAATTTGATGGTGTCTGGTCGTATTTTAAGTCTTTAATCCATGTTGAGTGAATTTTTGTGTAAGGTGAAAGATAAGGGTCTTGCTTCATGCTTCTACATGTTAAAATCCAGTTTTCCCAGCACCATTTATTGAACAGTCTGTCGTTACTCCAGGGATTGGCTTTGGATCCTTGATCAAATATGAGTTGGCTGTAGATGTTTGGGGTGATTTCTGGTGTTTCTATTTTGTTCCATTGGTCTATCCTTCTGTTTCTGTACCAGTACCATGCTGTTTTGATAACAACTGCCCTGTAGTATGTCCTGAAATCTGGTATTGTGGTGACTCCAGCTTTGTTTTCGTTGTACAAGATTGCTTTGGCTATTCGAGGTCTTCTGTGTCTCCATATGAATTTCAGTATGATTTTTTCCAGATCTGAGAAGAATGACTTTGGTATTTTTATTGGTATTGCATTGAGTCTGTAAATTGCTTTTGGGAGAATGTCCATTTTGATGATGTTGATTCTTCCAATCCATGAGCATGGAAGATATCTCCATTTTTTGGTATCCTCTTCTATTTCTTTCTTTAAGGTTTTGTAAGTTTCATTGTACAGATCTTAAATTCCTTGGTTAAGTTTATTCCAAGGCATTTGATTGTTTTTGTAGCTATTGAGGATGGGATTGAACTTAGAAGTTCTTCCTCAGCCGCGGCATTGTCTGTGTATACAAAGCCTGTAGATTTTTGTGCATTGATTTTATATCCTGCTACTTTGCCAAACTCTTCTATGAGTTCCAGTAGTCTCTTAGTAGAGTTCTTTGGATCTCCTAAATAAAGAATCATTAGAAGGCATTTTCAGTGAGATACTAGCAGAAAATTTCCCAGGTTTGGAGAATAACAGAGGCATCTTAGTACAGGAAGCTTATAGAACCCCTAATAAACATGACCAAAAGAAATCCTCACTACGACATGTTGTAATCAAACTCACCACAGTGAAACATAAAGAAAAGATCCTAAAATGTGCAAGAGAGAAATGCCAGATTACTCTCAGAGGATCTCCAATTAGACTCACAGTAGACTTCTCATCAGAAATCCTACAAGCTAGAAGGGAATGGCGAGACATAGCCCAGGTACTAAGAGAGAAAAACTGCCAGCCCAGAATACTATATCCTGCAAAGCTCTCATTTGTGAATGAAGGTGAAATCAAGAATTTTCATAGCAAACAGAAACTGAAATAATTTGTTGCCACTCATCCTGCCCTGCAAAAGAAGCTTAAAGATGTGTTACACACAGAAACACAGAAACACGGTCACCAATATGAAAGAAGGTAAAGGAAGGAAACCTCACAGCCAAAGGTCACAAGAAGCTCAATTTCTCTTTGACATAGAATTAAACTCTGATGCTCTGTTAAAGCAATGCGTTAATGTAATCTATTATGTTCTCTTGATGTCTGTTAAATTCTAATTGTTCAAAAACAGCTGAATTTTTATTAAGAGCTATGGGTTATTTAAATATGTGCTTATTTTCAAAGATTTGAATAATCACCTTGTAACAATGATCAAATTTGGTCTATGTTATGTCATGATTTTAAGGAATCTTATTTCAACCAGATATTTTGGATTTTGAGCCTTCTTGGCATTCTTGACAGGCATGCAAAAAATCAAAGTTTCAAACAACCTGGTCTCTAAAATTTCCAGTAAATCCTGGACTTTGGTTTTTCCAGTTTGGGCCCAACTGAAAAAATCGCAGGACCTATGTCTCTCATCTTATAGAGACACCAACTAATAAGTCTATTTGGATTATATTAGAAGCACTGTCAAGATGTGATGTGGTACCAAACTTTAAGTTTGTATAATGGAAAATGCTATTAATACAAATGTTTGAGAATTAAAAAGTCTAATGATCTTGTGTTACTAGACATGATAGTTATCTTAATGAGAAAGCCCCAGAGGCCTAAAGGGTTAAATACTTGTAAAATCCTACAGGTGCTTTCAAAAATACTGTGAAGTAAGCAAGTGCCTCTTGTTGGTTGATGAGTTTATAATTTTAAACATGGCGACTTAAAGTCTTTTGTCATCCACAGTTATATATGATTCGCTGCTCATAAAACTAAAGCGTTGTTGGTTCTGTGTTTAGCTGTCCTCCTATAAGTTCCTATGGACTTTTTCCAGCCACTTCTATTGTATTCAGTACTTTGGGATGGCTCTGTAAACAGATGAAGCCAATAATGTATTAACAGTACCAACTGAGAGATAGTATTGTTAACTGAGGTTACTAAAAAGAAAAAGCAATTCAAATCAATTGGCAATCTACAAAAAGAGTTAAAGATTTAAAGCTATTATTAAAATTGCTATATTGGTCTATTATGCTATAGTATATGTGTGTACATATTGTATGTCCACATGGGGAAATTTTATTAAGAGTTTTATTTTAAATGGCTTATAGATAAGATTGTCCATAAATTTAAGCTGCTAATATCAATCAAAGATACATTTTAATTTGTGGGACCTGAATCTGTGTATCATATGTTTTAGACTTGTTGGTAGAAAGAAACTAAAAGCATTTTAGATGGTTGTGCTTAAGTTTACTGGTTAAACAAACTACACCATGTTAGATATTTAAGAGGTGTTTTCAAATACATGATTCTTAAAATTTATAGAAGGCATTGGACCTTCTGGTAAATGTTTTCTTAAGTTGTTATCTAACGGTTGAAATGGTTTTCTAAGTATTCGTGTGATATTGCTATTGTCAGCAAGCGATCTAGGACTTGCTCCCTCATTTCTCTATTCTAAGCCCAACTTGTTCTTTCATTTCTCTATTCTCTTCAAGGTAGGAAACTAATTCTATTATGAAGGAATCTGTAGGATGCACAATTTAATCTTTAGACCTTATAAAAGAGATGGCTAACATTTTTCTGCAATAGCATAGCCAAAACAAGAACTTAAATAATAATCTCATAGCTAGATTCACTTCGCCATCAGCGAAGTATACAGTAAGTAGAAAAAAACCTCCCTTTCAGACCAAAGGGAAAGAAAGTTTTAAAGTGAGAATATAATTTTCCTCATGGGCATTGTCTACCTTAGAAAAACTACTACAGAACATGCCTGTGACTATAGACTTGTAGTTCAGGCCACCAAAATTAGAGATGGAACACGGGCACTCCCTTGACTTGCATCCTCTGGTCTGCTTTAACACAAACCAAGAGGAAAAGAAAGCTCGACATCAGAAGCAATGGGTGGCAGGCCTATTAATGGCTGATCTGTACAGTGATCTGCCCTCAAGGAGACCCAACAGGCCAGTCCACTGCAGTGGCTTTCAAGGTGGTAAGCCTGGGCTTCAGCAGAAGTCAGCTTGTGAAGCGCCGTGGCAGCTCTGCCAAGAGTTGGATCACTGGAAATGGACCTGCCCTGGAGTCGAAGGATGCCCAGGTCAGAGCCACAGATCTTATTGGCTCTAAGCTGAAAAGCCCTTCACTCAGCCCAACTTCCAAAGTGACCACTGCAGCCGAGGGGATGGTCAAGTAGGGCCAGCAACATTGCAGGCAGAACTGTACATTTCTTGTTAGAGATGCCACCTGCCTTTACCTGGCCAGCTCTCCTCCCAGGCCAGCCAAGTAATGAAAGTCAACAGAGTGCCTTCTCCTAGGAGGTTCACACCTCCCTTAGGATATACCCCATGTGAAGAGATAGATCGGTCTGGGCCTCTTAACTTATAAGGCCTAAAGCCCACCAGATTATTATCAAGCCCCTTCTGTCAGGTTCTATTTGCCTCCTAATCAGAAAACTTAATTGTAGCTTAGACAGCACCTTTCTTCGCTCCTCTAATAATAACTCTGTCCTTTGTTCTAGACCCTGTCTAGCACATTTTGGCCTCATTCCTTTGTAATCATAACCTCTACTCTACCACCAATGGCTCTACTCCCAACCTGTGTGTACTGATGGTCCTCTTCCCCACTTAATGCTGTATAATTGTTCAAACCTGGTAAATGTCACTCTTAGGATCATTGGTTACTATCCTCACTCTCTCTCTTTTATGACCTTGTCTAAATATGATCAGAGTCGGCAAACTTGGAAGGCTTCCATAGCCTTGGCAACTCATGACGACAGCCTCGGATGGTTACTGGCGCCATAAACTAGAGTGTCAATTTGTTGGGTCAACAACAGGAGCCACTGTGCACTTGCTCCTCATGTTGGATCTCTGTCCTTAATGTGCTGTACATTGTGATTTAGTGCTATAACTAGTACTAACAAACAGTATGTTTCACTTTGTGTTTCTATGTGGGTGCAAACTGTTGAAATCTTTATACTAAATTGATCTTCTGTATATAAAGAGAATTGAAAATGAATCTTGATGTGAATGGAAGGGGAGAAGGAGCAGGAGAGGGGAGGGTTGTGGTTGGGAGGGAAGTTATGGGAGGGGAAAGCCAATGTAATCCATAAGCTGTACACTAGAAATTTATATTCATTTTATAGAAGTTAAAAAAAAGGATCATATCGTCTGCAAAGAGGAATAATTTGAGTTCTTCCTTCCCAATTTGTATCCCTTTAATTTCTTTTTCTTGCTTAATAGCTCGGGCTAAGACTTCCAGAACTATATTGAATAGCAGTGGTGAGAGTGGGCATCCATGTCTGGTACCAGATCTCAGCGGAAATGCTTCTAACTTTTCCACATTCAATAGGATGCTGGCTGTGGATTTTTCATAAATTGCTTTGATTATATGAGAAATGTTCCTTTTATACCCAGTTTGCTTAGGGTTTTCATCATGAAAGGGTGTTGTAGTTTATCAAATGCTTTCTCTGCATCTATTGAGAGAATCATATGGTTTTTCTTCTGCAGTCTGTTAATGTGCTATATCACATTGATTATTTTGTGAACACTGAACCATCTCTGTATACCAGGGATAAATTCACTTGGTCTGGGTGGATGATCTTTCTAATGTGATGGTGCATTCTACTGGCCTTGAATCTTATTGAGGATTTTTACATCTATGCTCATCAGGGATATTGGTCTGTAATTCTCTTTCAATGCTGCATCTTTTTCTGGCTTAGGGATTAAGGTGATGCTGGCTTCATAGAAAGAATTTGGGAGGATTCCCTATTTTTCAATTGCTCTGAATAGTTTGAGGAGAATGGAGTTAATTCTTCTTTAAATGTGTGATAGAATTCAGCAGTGAATCCATCTGATCATGGGCTTTTCTTTGTTGGGAGGGCCTTTATTACTGTTTCAATTTCTGTCTCAGTTATGGGTCTGTTTAGGTTTTCTGTGTCTTCCTGGTTCAATTTAGGTAGGTTGTATGTGTCCAGGAATCTGTCCATTTTTGAAAGATTTTCCTATTTGCTGGCATACAAGTCCTTGTAGTAATTTCTGATGATTCTTTTTATTTCTGTGGTGTGTGTTGTTACGTTTCCATTTTCATCTCTGAATGTATTGATTTGGCACTTTTCTCTTCTTCTTTTTTTAGTTAGTTGGGCCAATGGGGTGTCAATTTTGTTTATTTTTTCAAAAAACCAGCTCCTCGTTTGGCTGATTTTTTGTAATTTTTTTTTATTCAATCCTGTTGATTTCTTCTTTGATTTTAATTATTTCTGTTCTCCTACTGGGTTTGGGTTTGGTTTGCTGGAGTTTATCTAGATCCTTGAGGTGAATTGAAAGCTCATTTCTTTGGTGCCTTTCCAATTTCTTGATGTAGGCACCTATTGATATAAACTTTCCTCTTAACACTGCTTTTGTTGTATCCCATCGATTTTGGTATGTTGTGCTGTTATGCTCATTTACTTCCAGAAAATTTTTGATTTCTCTTTTAATTTCTTCTATGACCCATTGTTCATTCAGGAGCATGTTGTTCAACCTCCACGTGTTTGCACGTGCTCTAGGGATTCCCAAGTTGCTAATTTCCAATTTCATTCCTTTGTGGTCTGAGAAGCTGCATGGTATGATTCTAATTCTCTTGAATTTGCTGAGACTTGCTTTATGGCCTAGTATGTGGTCAATCCTAGAGAAGGTTTCATGCACTGCTGAGAAGAATGTAAATGCTTTCTGTGTAGGATAAAAGTTCTATAGATATCTGTTATGTCAATTTGAGGTATAGTGTTGTTTAAATCTAGTGTCTCCTTGTTGATCTTCTGTCCTGTTGATCTGTCTGTCTCTTAGAGTGGAGTATTGAAATCCCCCAGTACTATTGTATTGGGGTCTAAGTCTCCCTTTAATTCCTTTAACAAGCCTTTTAAATAAACCGATGTCCTGTAATTAGGTGCATATACATTGATAATCGTTATATCTTCCTGTTGAATGGATCCCTTAATCATTATATAGTGCCCCTCTTTGTCTCTCCTAATAGTTTGTCTGGTAAAATTTATGTTATGATATTAAGATGGCTACGCCCGCTCTTTTTTCATTTCTGTTGGCAGGGTATATCTTTTTCCAGCCTTTCACTTTCAGTCTGTATGCATCATTGTTAGAAAGATGTGTTTCTTATAAGCAGCAAAAAGATGGGTTTTGTTCCTTAACCCAATAAGCCCAATCGGTGTCTTTTACTGGATTGTTTAGGCCTTTAACATTTAATGTGACTATTGATAAGAAGTCACTTTGCCCTATCATTTGTGGGTTTCCTGTGATCTTTTGCTGTGTGATTTCTTTCCTTTACCTTCTTTCATATTGGTGACCGTGTTTCTGTGTTTCTGCATGTAACACATCTCTAAGCATCTTTTGCAGGGCTGGACGAGTGGCAACGAATTCAATTTCTGTTTGCTGTGAAAGGTCTTTCTTTCACCTTCATTCACAAATGAGAGCTTTGCAGGATATAATATTCTGGGCTAGCAGTTTTTCTCCAGTACCTGGGCTATATCTCACCATTCTCTCCTTGCTTGTAGGGTTTCTGATGAGAAGTCAGCTGTGAGTCTAATTGGGGATCCTCTGAGAGTAATCTGGTGTTTCTCTCTTGCACTTTTAGGATCTTTTCTTTATGTTTCACTGTGGTGAGTTTGATTACGATGTGTCGTGGTGAGGATCTCTTTTGGTCATGTTTATTAGGGTTTCTATGAGCTTCCTGTACTAGGATGCCTCTGTCCTTCTCCAAACCCAGGACATTCTGTGCTAGTATCTCACTAAAAAGGCCTTCTAATCCTTTCTCCCTCTCCATGCCTTCAGGAACTCCTAGGATCTGAATGTTGGTTTTTTTAATAGTATCCTATAGATGCCTGACAATATTTTTTAGATTTCTAATTTCCTCTTTTTTTCTATGGTTTGCCTGTTTCCTTTCCTGTTCTCTGTCTTCTAATTCCGATATTCTCTCTTCTGCTTCACCCATTCTGTTTTTAAGGCCTGTAATGTGTTTGTCATTTGATCTATGGAATTCTTCATTTCATTATGGTTTCTCGTCACTATCACTGTTTCTTGTTCTACTAGTTGCTTCATTTCATTTTGATTCCTCCTTAGTATTTCATTTTCATGAGAGAGATTTTCTATCTTGGCCATTAAGGATTTCTGTAGTTCAAGAATTTGATTTTGAGAGCTTCTTAATGATCTTACCAATTTTTTGATATCTGCTTCTTGCATTTCCTCTATCTCATCATCTTCATAATCTTGAATTGGGGTGTCTTTTTCATTTGGGGGAATCATAGTGTCTTCCTTGCTCTTGTTACCTTGGTTTCTATGTTTGTTTGGCATCTTGGAGGTGTGACCAAAGAATTCTGTTTGGTTCTTCAGGGTTAAGAGTGTGCCCAAGGTGACTCACCCAGATTGTTCTCTGGCTTGCTCTCTTGCTCTTTTTTTTCCTTAAGACTCAGTTGGGAAGAAATTCCACACTGCTCACCAGGTGGCCTAGGGTAAGGAGTTTGTTTTACATATGTAAAGTGGTGCCTGCTCTTTGTCTTGCTGGGCTTTGTACGTAGAGTGCAGAGAGGCTAGTGACTCTGCTTGTCCCCCTTATTTATTCGCTTTTATTTTCTCTCTCCTCCTGTCAGCCTTGTGCAGTCCTCCCCACCCCCTACCCATGTGATTTCAGACCATGTTCTAATCTTCCCAGCCAATGTCTCCAGTTACCTTTTCCTTCCAGTGCTGGGGCTCAAATTCTGTGGCTGGCCTTCTGTGGCTGGGCTCGCTGTTTTCCCCACTCTCGCGGATCCCGTGTCTGTGGTGCAGCTCGGTGTGGCTCGGCGTGGTTAGGCACGGCTTGGCGCAGCTCGGCATGTCTTGGCGTGGCTCGGCATGGCAGTGGGCCACCTTGCTCTCCCTGTAGGTCCTCCATGTCACATCCACTAGATCCGGAAGAGTTTCCTCTGCAGTTTTTTTCTGAGTCTCTTCCTGAGGGTACAGTAACTCCACTTTTGATAAACGTTCTTTTTCTGAACTGTTGGTGTGTGCCCTCACTCTTTCACCATCTTGGCTCCCAAACATTACAGAACTTATAGAATGTGTCAGGAGCCATATGTCCTGGTTCACAGAGGAATGCCTCTTAACACATAGATGGTGGAGGGAGTTAGGAAGTCACCTTAAAGGGAAACAATTAACACCTGAGGTGTGGTGCCTCTGGCGATGTACTGACCAAGCCTTGGAGAGTAATCAGGAGGAGGTGGTCCATTGTTTGCTGGCCACCTCTGAGTGCCTCGAGAAAGAGAGCAGGGCTGGCAGTCAAGGTGGAGACAGCAATATTGGAGCAGCCGCCAGAAAGGACAGGCGGGAAGGAGCCGGGCTTGAGCCATCAGCTCCCCTGGAACCCACACCTCCAGAACTGTGGTGGGCAGACGGCCCACCACCGGGATATCCTTCAGATGGGAGCCCCCTGATGGTGCAGACTCTACCATTTCCTCAACTAGCAAGATGGGTAGTGAGACGGATAGCTCATCCTCAGATTCAGACAGGGAGAAGAGAGCCTCCCAGAGAGGCAAAAGGAGGAAGGCTAAAGGCTCCTGGAAACCGATCCAATTGCCCCCCTTTGGGCCAAAGCCGAAACCACTGAAAATCAAACCAGAATGGGGTTTTCATGTAGTGTTCCATGAGGAGAGGAGGAAAAAGCATGCCAGGGGCTGGGAGGAATTTAAGAATCCAAAGGCCATTTTCCCAGTGATGGAGAATGATAATGGAGACAGAGGGTGGGCCCCTATAGATTTCTCTCAGCTGAAAGAACTTCAAAAGGTGGTCAATCTATATGGACCCCAAGCTAATTAAACTCACGCCGTCTTAGGCATGCTGGGGATGCAAGGGCTAATTCCTGATGACTGGAAAAACATTTGCAAGGCAGTCCTTGGAGGAGGAGATTTCCTCCTCTGGATGTCAGCTTATCAAGAATTAGCCCGTACCCAGGCTACTAAGAATCGCATGGATGGACAGCTGGCATGGAATGAGGATATGCTATTGGGAGAAGGATGCTTTGACATGGAAGACAGGCAGTGCAGGGTGCCAAGAGAGGTGTTAATTCAAATAAGGGAAATAGTGCTTAAGGCATGGAGGGTCATGCCAAAACACGGAGAGATAAAGCATAGTCTTACAAAAATCTTGCAAGGACCCTCTGAGCCCTATGCAGACTTCATTCATCGGCTTAATGAAGCAGTGGGCACCTTATTTAACTCTGTTGATGAGGCCATGCCTTTAGTAAGACGACTGGCCTAAGAAAAAAATGCTAATAAAACTTGTCGGGAGGCCTTAAGACCCTGGTAACACAAGGATATTCCTACCTTCTTAAAAATTTGCTGGGATGTTATGCACGACATTGCCTCTGGTTCACATGTGGCAGTGTAAGACCCCTGCTAAAAGTAAATATTAAAATAATATTATAGTAAAGGGTTAAAAAGTTTAGCTGCTGACAGTAGACATCCCTTAAAATAACTGTGTCTCCACCTGCCTGCAGAATAACCTTGGGAAACTGCTCTGTGTAACTGTCTCACACGATAACACTTGCAAAAGTCCGGAAAAGAGTTGCAATAAGGTTCTGTGACCATTGTATAAACTTACCCCTTCCTTCACTAAAATCGCAACAAGAGTTTGCCCTTCAAAATAGCTAATCACCAAATGCTCTGTATACATATGTTAAACAGGTGGCTATTGTCTTTAAAAACTGCTGTAACCCCTGCTCCAGGCTCTGGGATTTGGATGCCCCCAGACACAATTCTGTGACCAGTTGGAGGTAAGCTACTTGCTTTATTGGTTGCGTCATCTGGTCAGTGTTTAAGTCTGCACTTCATGCCCGCACGGGACTTGAATTTGTATTGGACCAGTGGGGGAGGCAGAAGTGTACTGAGACCCCTGGTCCCTCCCTGGGGGATGCTCCAGCGATGGTTTGGGGGAAACGAGAGAGAAAGTGCCTCTCTCCTTCCCAGGGAGAGCCTGGCCATCCGGCCGCTCCCGTTTGAACTTGTATTTTCGGTTTGCTACCGATTTGGTGCCACGCGCTCGTCTTGTGTGTTGTGTGCATCTGTTTTTTGTCCTCCTCCTCATTCGTTTTACTCTCTCCATACCCATGGGGCAACACCTAACAACCCCTTTAAGCCTTACTTTAGGCCACTGAAAAGAAGTTCAAAACCGCGCGCACAGTCAGTCGATCTACGTCAAAAATAAAAAGTGGGTGACTTTCTGTTCCTCGGAATGGCCGACCTTTGAGGTCGGCTGGCCGATGGATGGGACCTTTAATACTGATATTATCTCACAGGTCAAGGCATGAGTCTTTCAACCAGGACCCCATGGACACCCTGACCAGGTTCCCTATTTCACAGTGTGGGAAGACCTGACCCAAGACCCTCCCCTAACAAAGGCTAGAAAGACTCCATTACAGATGCAGGAAATAGGGTTAAAAAAGGTGAGCCATAGAACAGTTCATTGATGCCATAGGAATAGTCAGTCCTTGGTTCGCAGAAGGAGTCGTGGAAGAGCAACATTAAAATGTACTCAAAAAAGATTTAAATGTGCATTGAAAGAAACAAAACAAGCTGTGACAAAGGCTGGAAAAAGTTTATTGCAGAAATAGAGGATAGGGTTAAAGAAACAAACCGTAGAGCAATTTATCAGCGCTGTTAAAAAAAAAATTGCTCTTGGTCTGCTGAAGAGGGTGTTGTAAATAAGAAACACTGGGAGTAAAAAATATAAATCAGTGTACACTGGACAGCCCTTACCCTGTATTTAAATATTTTACTTGAAGTAAATGTTACCTGTTGTAAAATTAATATTACTATGTAAAATGAGAAATTGTGGTGACAAAGTGTCTTGACTACCCATTCTATTTTTGTATTATATGTTAACTCTACCCTATTATTATTATTATTATTATTATTATTATTATTATTATTTTTGACAGGCAGAGTGGACAGTAGAGGGAGACAGAGAGAAAGGTCTTCCTTTTTGCCATTGGTTCACCCTCCAGTGGCCGCCGCAGTAAGCGTGCTGCAGCCAGCGCACCACGCTGTTCCAATGGAAGGAGCCAGGTGCTTCTCCTGGTCTCCCATGGGGTGCAGGGCCCAAGAACTTGGGCCATCCTCCACTGCAATCCCTGGCCACAGCAGAAAGCTGGCCTGGAAGAAGGGCAACTGGACAGGATTGGTACCCCGACCGGGACTAGAACCCAGTGTGCCGGCACCGCAAGGCGGAGGATTAGCCTACTGAGCTGCGGCACTGGCCAACTCTACCCTATTATTAATAGGAATGTTTGAACAGATTATGCTTGGTTTGCTTTAAAAAATATAAATCAAAATATGCTGCAAATAGTTAAGATTGCACAAACCTACAAAAATATAACAAGTACAGATAGTAAGAGGCTACTATCATTATGGCTAAATGGTTACCCACCATGTTCCATCCGCTGAAAAATTTGTTGTCTTATTAAAAAGAAATGTTACAAATATTTAATGAAACCAGAATCACTAATTTCAGAGTAATGCAAAATGTTAGCGCATTTGTTAATTGGACTGTGTGTGCCTCAACACGTCTGTTTAACAAGTAACAGTGCCTCAGATCTCCATGCCATGGGATTGTCTAGCCAGTTCTCAGGCTGTCTGCAGCAGCTTGAGTTGTTGTATTGGAATGGTACTGTCTATTTTTTTTGTCCCTGACATGGGTGCCCAAGAAGCTAATTTCCCCTAGATATGTTTTAATTTATCCTTAAAACGCTTTAAATATTATTGTGTTTGCTGGATGTATACTTGTATGAAAAATTTGTACTGCATTCTTATAATGTGTTAATTATGTCTACCTCTCAATGCAACCCTAGGGCCAAATGTAAGGACATATTTTTGGGATGTAGAGGCTTGTATCTAGGTTCAGCTCTGGTAGACAAGTAACTTTGATGCTGGATGACCTTCTCCTGCTCCTTGGGAGCCTGGCCAGTTCCCGGGGAGGAGGATAAAGAAATGTTTCTGATAAACAGGTGGGCATGCTTCGTGTCTCAGCTCTCTGGCCAAGATCCAAGACGGGACGCACTGCTTGCCTAAAATCTTAGCAATGAGCCACCCTTGTCCTTGGGGGCTTTAAGAGGGAGCCGGAGCAAGCCTCTGCTGCTGCTGCTTCATCCCAGGGGAACACACAGTCAAGCTGAATGTTAAACATGCCTGTAATGATGACTGATAATGTCTGATTCTCAGTATGGATCCTTTTCTGGTGCTTTGTGAAGACTGCCTAGTGATGCCCACAGTACTATAAATTCTGCTAAACATAAGTACAATGTAATTATGGATCGATTGGCTACTGTGGCTGAGGTGTTCTGTAATAGTCCCTTTGATAAGGGATTAACAAAATGGATTCACTAAAAATACAGAGTTCAGGAAAACTGGAAGCGAGGCCAGCCTCAGGCCCTCCCTACAAGGATCAGTGGACCCTCTTGCTATAATATCATTATAGCAATGGAGCCATGTTTATTGCAACATTCTGTTAATCTATGCTTCTTTACTGTTTTTCCTCTAAATAATTTTAGTGTGCACTACAAGGCTTGCAGCATATTTCTTTCAGATTAAACTAAAAGTAACTAAGTCTGTGCATAGAAGACAGCTAAAAATAATTTGCTGTCACAAACTGGCAAAGTTGGCAGGATCTGCAAGTATATGAAGCAATGCCTTTCTTCAAAAAGAAAACTGAAGTTGCATATGTAGCCTGTGATGTTCCTGACTAGAAAGACCCTCAGTTGGCCTCTTTGGCAAAGAAATGGGCTCTCTGCTCAGGATTGAGTAAAAATTAAAAAGGCAAGTTAAGGAGTGCACAGCCTCCACAAGTTATTGAGGTTTGCAATCGGTGCCAGTAGAAAAGGGGAATCAACTATAGGCTTTGGGGAGGTAAAAATAAATTTTGTTATCTGCATACTGATGCATGTGTAAGCAATTAAAAAAAGTGGTACAGGATAAATGTAAATTTAAAAAAATGCTGCCCTTTGGAGTCAAACCACCAGGTGGTAATAAAAAATTATAACAAGCCTCTGTGCCGCTGCCAGAGACAACTAAGGTTATTCAGTGTAAACAATACAGAATTCCAGGTAGACATAAAAAATCTAAAACAGTAAAAAATTATGTTAATGCTGGAGTGATGATTCCAATAATCACTAAAAGAAATTATCTAATTTGGCATGTTAAGAAATCAGGTAAAACCTGGAAAATGACTGTGGATTACAGAAGGTTTGAGTAAGTTACAGAAGGTGTAAAAAAGTTACAAAATGTTATGGGAAGAAGACATTTTCAGTTATAAAACTATTAGTCTTTTCTTTGACATAAAATCAAAATCTGATCCTCTGTTAAAGCAAGGAGTTAAAGTAACCTATTATGTTCAAGTCTTGATGCCTCTGTTAAATTCTAACTGTTTAAAAATAGCTGTGAAAAGAGCAATGGTGAAATGGAGGGATCCTATCACCAATCAATGGAATGGACCTGATCCGGTACTGGAGTGGGACGCGGGCTCCTAAGTGATGGGTTTTTCTATGCAGCCAATATGCCTTTACATCATTAGCCTCTGATAACTTCCACAATTGCTCCCTGGGCTGTGTGGCCCCGATACTGACATCTGTATTTACAGTGGCGGGTAGAGCGCGTCGGCGGCATGCTTCAACCTGAAGACAGTAATGGCAATGTCATCCTAATAGGAGAAGGACACTGCCCTTGCCATGGCTGTATCAGTAGTAAGTATTCCTGGACTGGCCTTTGGAAATAACCATGGACTGCAAAGGCTTGCATGTTGAGTGACCAAAACAGTTAATCTTACTGCTACTAGACTGTCCAATATAGCCAAAAAATTGGATCAAGTTTGCTACCAAACCTCCTTTGTAATAAAAAATATTTGATATTTGGCTGTATGTTTATTCTCTCACCTAATGTCAGGCTGGAATGGTACTCAAAGATGGGTAAGACACTCAGCATCCTGTACCAACCTAAGACAGGGCTCTAGGCCAAGTTGCCAGAGTTACTGATGACGGGTAAGGACAGGAATGACTGAGGGCAACCTAAGACAGAGACCATTCTCAATTAAATAAAAAGGGGGTTGTGGCAGGTGTGGGAACAGCACCACTGCCCCTGTAAAAAAAAATAATCAACGCCAAAAATATCAGGCCCTCCATAGGGCAGTAGAAGACGATATACTGGACCTAGAGCAGACCATCAGTAAGCTAGAACAGTCTTTAACATCACTTTCAAAAGTAGTGTTGCAGAACAGAAGGCGGATGGACTTATTGTTTTTAAAGGAGAAAGGTTTGTGCGCTTCCCTGGGAGAAGAGTGCTGCTTCTACAATGATCATTCAGGGGCCATCAGGGACTCTATGCTAAACTAAGAAAAGCCCTGTAAATTTTAAGATTAAAGTTGTTGGACCCCTCAGTTGCAGAGATGCCCACTTGCTTGGGAGGATGCCCAAAGATCCAGACTCCAGACCAGTTGATGCAAAAAGCACGAGGTTTTTATTGAACGTTTGCGCAAACGGGCCCCCACCTCAGGCAGTGAGGAGCCCTGAGCAGCAGTTTCACACAGGTTATATAGCCAACGAATTAGCATATTCCTAATGTGCATGTGTAGGATTGGTCAGTTCAGAGGGACCATTAGCATATGGGAGAACGCTGGCGAAGAATGCTGGTGGAGAGTGCTGGTGGAAAATGCTGAGGTGGCACAGGATTGGCTGGTTCGGAGGGACAATTAGCATACCGGAGAATGCTGAGGGAGAGTGCTGAGGGAGAGTGCTGAGGTGTTACAGGATTGGCCAGTCGCAGTGACATCACAAGTGCGTGCCTAGAGACTCTTTGAAGGGGAGGGGCAGCTCTGCTCTGGGCACACCCAGAGGTTTCCCGGAGGGGAGGGGCAGTTCTGCTCTGGGCGTGCCTAGAGGTTCTCTGAAGGGGATTGACTTTTCCTTCCCAGAGAATGTCCTGCCCGCTAGACTCTGGGGAACATCTGACCTCTTAAGAAGCCCCTGATATTTGCCCAGGCCTAGTTTCTTGTCCCTCTCCCCATAAGGGTCCTTCATTCCCCCTTTTCTTTTTGCACAGATTTTAATCCTAAAATCTATTGGACCACGGAGGTCTTTGAAGCTTGACACTGGTACTGTTGAGTCAGCACCAGGGTTTGGACAAGGGAAAGCCTCTCGCGGATAAACTGGAGCAACCTGTTAAGAATACATGGGCCAAAAGTTAAAAGAAGGAATAGGATGAGTAGGGGGCCCATTATGGTCGATACTAGGGTAGTTAACCATGGGGATTTAGTAACCCATCCTTTATACCAGCTGCAATGGGCCTCTCTATCCCTTTGTCTCTTGTCAAGCCTCTCCCTGAGCTTTGACATAGAGTCCCTGATTACCCCAGATTGGTTTACATAGAAGCAGCATTCCTCTCCCAGGGCAGCACACCATCCTCCCTCCTTAAGAAAAAGTAGATCTAAACCTCATCAGTTTTGTAGTGCGATTTCGGCAAGGGAATCTAGGGATTGCTCTAACCTTGTAATGGATTGCTGGAGTGCTCTTATATCCTCATCTACCACAGCCCGGAGCTCAGAATAAAGTTGGGAGCCCCATGCTAAAGCTGTCGCACCAGTGCCTACCCCAGCTGCTACCCCCAATCCCAGTAGGACAGCCAGGGTTATTGAGGTGGGCTCTCGCCGGAAGCGAGTGGGCCGCCCATCATACCAATCAATCAGAGTGTCAGCTGGATGGCAATACACTCTGGGCATTACTCTTACCAAAACGTAGAAGTCGTTGGTATTATTTAGGACTTCTGCAGACACTCAGGAGGTGAGGCCTTCCTTTATTGCACGCCCACCAAGTGCCTGCCTCCGGAACCAGGTATGGGCTGTCTCGTATAGTAACATTGTGGGTGACATTGCACAAGTGTCGGTGGGACAAGGGAGGATTTCCTACACAAGTACCTTGTCCCGACACCTCTGTAAGAGTGAGACGTGGCTGAAGGGGAAAGAGGCAATTATTTGCCTCTGTAGTGCCATTCCAGGTCCTGGGGACCACGAGGCCCTCGTAATAAGGTGGACCTGGGGCTAGGCATAGCCAGCAGGACTCGGTCAGCTCTGGATTGGTCTGGTTGAGGGCCAGAAAGGCCCCTGTCAAAAGGTTAAACAGCCACTGTCTGGTTGTACAGGGGCTTGAAGCGTTTGGAGTTAAACTTGCCAAGCTGGGCAAAAGGGTGGCTGGCAGGAGGGGTGGCCTGGGGAGAGCCTGCCTTACTGGAGAGAGGGGACTCTGTTCTTGCTGGACTGGGTTGGGTCTCACTGACTGGGGACTGGGAGCCTGCACCTTTAACCTTATGGTGAACCAAAACCCAAAATCATACCCTGTGACATAATATCTTAATCCCCATGTTCTTCCTTTTATCCAGCTGGAGAGTGTAGAAACATCAGAAATATCCCTCCCTCAAGTAGTGAAGGAAATATTCAGCGGTATGCAGTAATGGGTTTCATCACAGGGTCCCAGGGCGTAGCGGCAGTTTTTCCCTTTGGGGGTAAAGTTTCAGAGTACTGTAACCCAATCCCGACTAGAGGATGGCTTCCACCAGGCGGATCCAGTGGTCTCATACCCCCAGGCTTTACAATATAGGGACTCAGGTCCACCACACTGCCACTTTTGTTGGTTGTTCCTGTCATCCTTGGGGCACACATAAAACTCTGTCTGATGGAGGAAACATCTCCTTATGGCGTTCCGGCATCCAACATCGAAATGGGAGCCATACACGCCCCAATAGTTAAGACTATTTCCAGGGATTTTTGTCAAATTATCCTGGTCATGTACATCCCAGGTATCTAACCCAGTAACCAGTTGACATACGTCCGGGTATAAGGTGGGCCACCATGCCCCGGGGGTATGTAACCCACTAACAGACCAGGCCACCCATCCTGTGGAGGAAATTACTTCCCACGTTAACAATTGTGGAGCATGGGGATTGGAAAAACAATGGGGAAAGGCCAGGAACATCACAAATATTAAACAGTTTTTGAAAGTCTTAGCTTGAGTGGGTTCTGAGTGTGCTGGAGCTTCCATTTGGCTGGTCTATCCGGATCCTTGGGGCCCTGGGGGGGTGGTGCTCGCTTCACGTGTGAGGCGTGGACCCAGGCAGCGATTCCGTCAATGTTGAGAGTGGTGGGAGTTGTCAACAGCACAGTGAAGGGGCCTTTCCACCGGGGCTCTAGAGTCTTAGATTGGTGCCTTCGGACATACACAGTGTCACCGATTTGGAAAGGATGTGGGATGGTTGTCGTCTCGGATTGGTAGGCTGCTGCAAGAGGTTTCCAGACCTGGTTCTGGATGATCTGGAGCGCTCTCAACCGGGCCTGTAATTTAGGGGCATCGGCAATGGAGTCACTGGCAAGGTCGAGCAAGCCTGCTACTGGTGGGGGCCCTCCATAAAGGATTTCGTATGGCGTCAGCCCGCAATGAGAGGGCATGATTCGGACCCGGAACAACACCATAAGGAGGAGTTGGACCCAGTCTTTAACGCCAGTCTCCAACGCTAATTTGGTCAAGGTCTCTTTAATTTTTCTGTTCATTCTTTCTACCTGTCCTGAACTTTGGGGTCTATAGGCACAGTGCAATTTCCAATTTATGCCTAATGCTTTGGCCACCAACTGACTTACCTGGGAGACAAACGCTGGGCTGTTGTCAGACCCGATTACCTTAGGCAAGCCGAACCGGGGGAAGATCTCCTCTATGATCTTCTTGACGACCACCTGGGCGGTTTCCCGTTTTGTGGGGAATGCCTCAGTCCATCCGGAGAAGGTGTCTACAAAAACTAGAAGATACTTAGTCCCATAACTGCCCGGCCTTATCTCAGTGAAATCAACCTCCCAGTTGATTCCTGGTTGGTCTCCTCTTACCCTAGCACCCTCCAGGAGCTTGAGGTGTCTGGCATTTACCTTGGCACATGGAACACAGGATTCAGTCACCTGCTGGACTAAAGAGTCAAGTCCGGGGATGTAATAAGATGGCCTATCTTCCTGTAAGGCTGATTTTAGTTTTTGTGTCCCAAATGAGTCCATTGATGGAGGTTGGTAATTATTTCTTTAGCCAGTTGGTGTGGCAGGACTATTTTCTCTCTGAGCCTCCAAACCCTTATTTGTTCGTCGTACTCCACACCGAGCCACTGGATCGTATCTAAGTCTTGGTCCGAATAGAGGAAAGGTGGTTTCCTCTATACTTGGGTGGGCTCCTGTTTCCCCTTGCTACGGGGTCGTCTCCTCGTTGGTGCGCGGGGCAATGGATTATACTCAACCTTTTGGGCAGGAAAAGGGCCTGTAGAAGATCTAGGATTTCCTGCTTATTTTTAATGTCCTTGCCTGCTGAGGTTAAGAGGCCCCTTAGCCGGTATATCTCCCCATGTATATGGGCAGTGGTGAAAGCATACCGACTGTCTGTGTAAATGTTGACCTTTTTGTCTTGTGCCAGTTTTAAAGCTTGAGTTAAGGCTATGAGCTCGGCTTTTTGAGCAGAAGTTCCAGGCTTTAAGATACTTGACGAGATAATGGTTTTTCCATCCAACACCACCGCCCCAGCCCTCTGCTCACCGTTCTGTAGAAAGCTGCTCCCATCGGTGAACCAGGTCAGTTCGGCATCTGGCAGAGGCTGGTTGGTTAGATCTTTTCAGGTGCCGTGGGCCTCAGCCAGGATTTGGTGACAGTTATGTATTACCTGGGCCTGGGGCCCCAGTTCCGGGAGCAGGGTGGCCGGGTTTAAAGAGGTGGCAATCCCAAACTGGACCCACTCTGAGTTTAATAACATAGTCTGGTAATGAGTTATCTGAGCATTTGAGAGCCACCGATTCAGTGGCTGGTGGATAACTGTCTCCACAGCATGAGGTGCCACTATGGTGAGAGGTTGGCCTAGAGTCAATTTGTCAGAGTCTTTCACCAGAACTGCCATGGCCACTATCATGTGGAGGCACGGAGGCCAGCCAGCTGCTACATTGTCTAGCTTTTTTGAAAAGTATGCCACCGGCTTTTTCCAGGGCCCAAGCATTTGTGTTAGCACTCCCTTCGCCACTCCCTTGTTCTCATTCACGTATAATGTGAAGTGCTTGGTCATATCATGGAGGCTCAGGGCTGGGGCTGACACTAGGGCCTTTTTTATGTTGTCAAATGCCCGCTGTTGCTCTTCTCTCCATTGAAAGGGAGTGTTGGACTTCGTGAGGGGGTACAATGGGGCTGCCAGCTCCGCAAACCCAGGAATCCAAAGGCGGCAGAATCCAGCACTCCCGAGGAATTCCCGCATCTTTCTGGCATCGGTGAGGGGTGGAATTAGAGCAACTGCCCTTTTTCAGCTCTCCGTCAGCCACCGTTGCCCTGCTTCTAGGAGGTAGCCTAGATAGGCCACCTGTTTCTGACATATTTGGGCCTTTTTCGTGGAGGCTCAATAGCCCAATTCCCCCAGTCTCTGTAGCAGGGCCCTGGTACCTTTTAGGCAGTCCTGCTCTGTTTCGGCAGCAAGGAGGAGGTCGTCCACATACTGCAGGAGGACCAGGTCCGGATGGTTGACTCGGAAGTCGGCCAAATCTAGGTGCAGAGCTTCGTCAAACAAGGTAGGCGAGTTTTTAAATCCTTGGGGCAACCTTGTCCAGGTGAGTTGTCCTGAAAACCCGGTCTCTGGGTCTTTCCACTCAAAAGCAAAGATGGATTGGCTCTGAGGGCTCAGTCTTAAACAAAAGAATGCATCTTTTAGATCTAACACAGTGTACCATACGTGGGTTAGAGGCAAGGTACTTAGCAGATTGTAGGGGTTGGGCACTGTGGGATGCATATCCTCCGTTCTCCTGTTAACCTCCCGCAAGTCCTGTACCGGGCGGTAGTCACCCGTACCGGGATTCTTTACTGGTAATAGGGGGATGTTCCAAGGTGAATGGCAAGGTTTTAAAATGCCTAGGTGTAACAGTCTCTGGATATGTGGCTGGATACCTTCCTTAGCTTCCTTGCCCAACGGATATTGACGAACGGACACAGGAATGGCCGTGGGCTTCAGATCTATGATCAAGGGAGGCCCGTTGACGGCCAGCCTTATTCCCGCAGTCTCTGCCCAGGCCTGAGGAAAATCTGCGAGCCACTTGGGGTCCAGGGGAGCCATGGTGAACGAGGGCCTCTCAAATAATCAGTGTTCGTCCTCCAAGCATAGTGTTAATACCTGGAGGGGCTGCCCCCCTGAGTCTGTGATGGTAGCTCCTTTCTCATGGAAGTGAATTTGGGCTCCTACCTTCGAGAGTAGGTCCCTGCCCAGGAGGGGGTAGGGGCAGTCTGGCACTAGTAAAAACAAGTGTGTCCAAGTCCTGTACTCAACTGGACCTCTCGGTTGGTTGTCCAGCGATATAACTTCCCTCCCGTTGCCCCCTGAACCCAGGAAGTCTTGGAGCTTAAAGGCCCTTTTTCTGAAGTCAGTACCAAGTACTGGGCTCCCGTGTCAATCAGGAAGGTTACCGGTCTGCCCCCCAGTTCAAGGGTTATCCTGGGCTCGGGGGGGGGGGTCTCTTGGCCCTGACTCACCTAATCGTCTTCTTCCAGGGACAGGATTGGAACTGTCTCTTCTTTGGTCCCTGTGGTTTCTTCGGGCAGTCTTTGACCCAGTGTCCTCTTTCTTTACAATAGGCACATCGATCTCTTTCCACCCGAGGCTTTCGCTTGTCTCCCAAGTCCCTATTCTGTCCTGGACTACTCCTCTCTGTATCCTGCACTACGGTGGCCAAAATTCTACTAAGCTCTCGATTACGTCTTTTGTCTCTTTTGTCTTCCCTTTCCTCCTGCTCCTTGTGGATCCTTTCCTCCTTCTCCTCTCAGGTCTCCCTTTTGTTGTAAATCTTTTCTGCCTCCTTCATTAAATCTTGTATAGTATACCCCTGAAGCTCCTCTAGCCACTGCAATTTATTGCGGATGTCCGGCGCTGACTGTCCTATAAAGGACATGATTACATCTCCCTGCCGGTCCTCTGCCAGGGGGTCAAACGGGGTGTACATACGGTAGGCTTCCATTAATCTTTCTAGGAAGCCTGCCGGCATTTCCTCAGCCCCCTGCACTACTGCACATATCTTGGCCAAATTGGTGGGGCGCTTTCCAGCCCCTCTGAGACCCGCAAGGAGAATCTGGTGGTAAAGACGAAGTCACTCCCTACCAGCAACGGTGGTGTAGTCCCAATCAGGACGGGTTAAGGGAAATGCCTCCTCAATTTCGTTTGGCAGTAGGGTCAGTCAGCCATCTGCTCCAGGGACATTTTTCCATGCCTCAAGGTAGACACGCTGCTTTTCCTCAGTAGTGAGGAGGGTCTGCAGAAGCTGCTGACAATCATCCCAGGTGAAAATCATCCAGGAAAATTGACTCAATCAGCCCAGTCAGAGCCTGGGGGTCCTGAGAGAAACAGGGGTTATGGGTTTTCCAATTGCAAAGATCGGAAGCAGAAAATGGCCAGTACTGCATCTGGCCAGCCACCGAACGAAGAGGAAAGGTCTGTGAAGTCCAGATGCTTCCCAAGCCCCCTGCTTGCCCCCGACGGAGGCGCAGGTGGCTGGAGGGTGGGGAAGGCACTGAGATTTCTCCCCCTTGCCTTCATGGAATCAGGGGATGGTGCAGAAGGTTGCACATCCTGCTCTGGTTGTTGTGGGGGTTCCTGCAGGGGAGCAGGCTGGCCGGGAAGATAGGGTGGGGGAGAGTCAAAGAGCACAAGGTCCTGATCAGCAGGAAGAACTGGTGGCTTGTCAGGTTTTGGATCTCAAATCTCCTTTAGAGGGTATAGGGAGGAGGTTGGCGCAACCAGGATGGGAGGAGGGGGTATCAGGGAGGAAGGTCCCAAGGGGGAAGGTATTAAAGGAGTTGGGGATGGCTGAGGAAGGGGTAATGGGGTCTGTATGGGCTCCGTCAGAAAGGAGAAGGGTTTTATCCAGGGAGGGGGGTTACATGAAAGATCCTCCCACATGGAAATGTAGGGCACCTGATCAGGGTGTCCATTGGATCCTGGCTGAAAGACTCGTGCCTTAATCTGTAAAATAATATCGAGGTTAAAAGTGCCATTCCTTGGCCAGCCAACCTTGAAGGCCGGCCACTCTGAGGAACAGAATTTTGCCCATTGTTTCCTTTTAACCTCCACTGAGAGGTGGCGTGTGCATTCTCGAACATCCTTCCAGTGATCTAGAGTGAGACTTAAAGGGGTGGTTATTTGTTGACCCATGGGTGCAAAGATTTCAGCCCAAACAAAAAGAACAGCCAATACACAGACACATACAGTAAACAAGACAAACCGCGCGGCACCAGATCTAGGACAAATCGACAATGCTACCTCAGATGGGAACGGCCGCTTGGCCAGGCTTTTCCTGGGAAGGAGGGAGACTTGGTCCCTGGCCTTCCTCCAGACCATTCCAGGCGCGTGAAACCAAGCAAAAAGAACAGCCAACAAAACCGTGTGGCAACAGACCTACAACAAATCGAACGCTATTGCACTATTTTTGGGAGTGGCTGCCTGACCAGCCCTCCCCGGGAAGGAGGGAGACTTGGTCTCCGACCCACCTGCAGACCACCCCGGGAGCGTCTTCCAGGGGAATGGACCGAGGGTTTCCCCTACTGGTCTCACAAACCGGAGCGTCCTCCGGGGAACGGACCAGGGGTTGCTGGGCACGTCTGCCTCCTCCACTGGTCTCACAGATTCAGGTACTGGCCAGTCAGAACACTCAAGATGAAGAACAACAAACAGAAAACACTTAACCATACCTCCAACTGGTCTGTGGGGAATGGGTCTGAGGGCGACCTAATATCCCGGACAAGCCCCCAAAATGTTGGACCTCTCAGTTGCAGAGATGCCCGCTTGCTCGGGAGGACGCCCGAAGATCCAGACTCCAGACCAGTTGATGCAAAAAGCACGAGGTTTTTATTGAACGTTTGCGCAAACGGGCCCCCACCTCAGGCAGTGAGGAGCCTTGAGCGGCAGTTTCATATAGGTTATATAGCCAACGAATTAGCATATTCCTAATGTGCATGCGTAGGATTGGTCAGTTCAGAGGGACCATTAGCATATGGGAGAACGCTGGTGAAGAATGCTGGTGGAGAGTGCTGGTGGAAAATGCAGAGGTGGCACGGGATTGGCTGGTTCGGAGGGACAATTAGCATACCGGAGAATGCTGAGGGAGAGTGCTGAGGGAGAGTGCTGAGGTGTTACAGGATTGGCCGGTCGCAGTGACATCATAAGTGCGTGCCTAGAGACTCTTTGAAGGGGAGGGGCAGCTCTGCTCTGGGCACGCCCAGAGGTTTCCCGGAGGGGAGGGGCAGTTCTGCTCTGGGCGTGCCCAGAGGTTTCCCGGAGAGGAGGGGCAGTTCTGCTCTGGGTGTGCCTAGAGGTTCTCTGAAGGGGATTGACTTTTCCTTCCCAGAGAACGTCCTGCCTGCTAGACTCTGGGGAACATCTAACCTCTTAAGAAGCCCCTGATATTTGCCCAGGCCTAGTTTCTTGTCCCTCCCTGCATAAGAGTCCTTGAAAATCAGTACAAAAAGAAGAGGAGGGAATGTAAGACCCCTGCTAAAAGTAAATATTAAAATAATATTATAGTAAAGGGTTAAAAAGTTTAGCTGCTGACAGTAGACATCCCTTAAAATAACTGTGTCTCCACCTGCCTGCAGAATAACCTTGAGAAACTGCTCTGTGTAACTGTCTCACACGATAATGCTTGCAGAAGTCCAGAAAAGAGTTGCAATAAGGTTCTGTGACCATTGTATAAACTTACCCCTTCCCTCGCTAAAATCGCAACAAGAGTTTGCCCTTCAAATAGCTAATCACCAAATGCTCTGTATACATATGTTAAACAGGTGGCTATTGTCTTTAAAAACTGCTGTAACCCCTGCTCGGGGCTCTCTCGCTCTCTCAACTGCCTGTGGTGCTGGGGAGCCCATTTGCGCAAACGCCTAATAAAAATCCTCTTGCTCTTGCATCTACTGGGCTGGAGTTTTGGGTCTTTGGGCGACCACCTGAGTGCATTGGATTCCCAGATTTGGGGTCCTTCAGCAGTCACCATGTCAAAATTATTACGAAGGAGTTCCCCCTGTGTTGCTGCAAACTGGCCACTCTTATTCTCTGCTGCTTTGTTTCAGATGTGTTTCCCTGTCCTAAGCAATGGGCTCCTATGCTGATGACCAGCTCTTTTCTGTGCTGCTGTAGTTAACTTATCTGAGAGTTTGTACGCGTCTTGAAGGTTTCATGTTTTTTGAATTTGTCTGTCTTTAATCTTTGAGTGACTACCTAACTCTAATCAGATCTAGCCCACAGCCTTGGTTACTAGTTTTTGGCTGAGCAGTTTGACTCTCTTACAGTTTAAATTCTCAAGTGGAGTCTAACAACTTTGGGACTTCCAGTAGGATCCCTGGAACTCTCAAAGAATGAGACTCTAAATTTGTTAAAGTAACAAATGTTTGAGTCAATTCAAATTATACAAAGTGTATCAAAATATTGTAAGTGATGTCAGACCTATGTTGTATTCATGTTTTTGCTTTCCAGCTATAGTGGTCTCACAAGTCTTTACATGTCCTGGATATGCTTTAAACTTGTTTCTTTCACAGATTTGTTTTTGCAAAAACTATAGTGTCTCTTTTTAACAGTGTCTACTTAATTGGTTACTCTGCTGTTTCTAAAGTTATCTTTT